>NC_133621.1:142876952-143176952 GCF_048593235.1 Sminthopsis crassicaudata
AAGATGAAATGGGGAAATCTTAGGGAGAGCAATGTTATATATCTTGCTAATTCAATGAGATATGTCTCTATCTTTTGCAAAAGATTAGATCACATTTCCAAAAAAGGTTTGGGCCAATTCTAATTATATCCAAGCTGAGAGGTAGATGCCCTCTTTTAAATGCTATCTTCTTTCTTTAGGCAGCTGTGGAAATGAGTTTTTTATCTTTTAAGAATCCTTTCATTAGATCCATGGAAATGAACTATTGTAAAGTGACCTGAATTAGTACCATTGACTCTGGAGCCTGTAATTTCATCCATCCCCTCTTCTCTCAGGCAATGCCAGGGATTGCACAATTCTGACAAGTTACTTTCTCTTGAACAGAAAAAAATCAACTGAACAGTCTAAGCCTTGGATTGAATAACTACAGCAAGGGACCCATCCCAGGCCTAAAGCCAGTTTCAACTATTAAAGCAAAGGGGCAAAGAAAGAAGGTTAAAGCAAAAATATATTTTGCCTAATTGATAAGATCATTCCCATCTAGATAGAGCACACAGATTATCCATGCATGATTACATGAAATCAACGTGAGAGGTGAAGATTTTGCTGAAATCTAATCCTTTGCTTTTATTTTATATTAGCTCTTCACCAAAGAGGATTAATGATAGATTTTTGACCCAATTGCTTATTTATTTGTTCATTTCTGCTTTTTTTTTTCCTTGAAAGTCAATTCTAGCAAAATTTACCAAGAAGAAAAGGCTCTGAGAATGAGTCCAGTAATTTACCATGTCTGTTGTGTGAGATCTAATCTAAAACTGGAGAAATTAAAAATCACAATAATAAAGGACTGAATATTTTGGCTATCACTATGCTCAAAGCCCACATGCTAGGTTATAGATGACTTGGAACTATGATTAAGGGATTATTATACCTACCCACACCAATGGAATTATAAATGCTTGAGATACTGAAATACTGAATGCCAACAGATTTATATCTTTCCTGGCTGAGTACTATCTCAATTATTAGATTAGGCTCTTTTTTTTTTCTCCAAGAAATTTAAGGCCATGGAGTTATGCAAGCTACCTATGTAGGTGAAAGTCCCGTAAGTACAGTTTCTCTCAGGATGGTACATTATGAAATACTTCTGAATTGTAATATTTCTCCCAGCCTTGTCATGGGCTGATGCTAAGATTCCACATGGAATAGGTCAGTTTTCAAAGAATCTTAAATTGTGAAAGACTTTAGAAACATCTAATTCAACCCTTTCATTTTGTAGATGAAGAAACAGAGGGCTAATGAGAATAGTAATCATAGATCTAGAGATTGAAGGAACCTCAGAGACCAACTAGTTGTAAACTAGGCTTTTTATAGTTCAGGAAATTCAATTCCAGGAAAAGTTAAGCAATTTGCTTGAAGTAAAGTGATTTATCCAAGGCCACACAAGTAGTAAAGTAGAAAATTCAAGATTTTAACTCCTAGCTTCTAATCACAAATACAGTGTTTTTTTGCACTGTATTTCTCTATCTCCTAGCCACTTCATAATATTTTATGGCTAATGCTTTGGAAATAAGGAATAGAGGGGAAATTGTCCAGAAAGTCCTCACTCAAGAAATTCCAGGAGCACTCAATTGGTTGTAGAGCATCAGGGATCAATTATTAGGATTTTGAGGTGGTCATCAGAGGAGATAGAAACATGATTCACCTTCCAGTTTCAGAGAATAAGTGAATATGAGTGGATGAATAGAGTTCAAGAAATGGTCAAAGAGATGTAATATAGATATGAAAAGAAAAAGAGAGGCCCAATTTCATAAGCCATTTGAGACAATTTGCATAATCAGTGTCTTATAAGCATGTGTATTTTTATGCTGGATATATGAAGCTATTCTTACCAGTCAGCTTGCCTTGAATGAGATTGATTCTATTTTCTTCATCTTTCTATCTTCATCAACATTCCTCTGAGAAGAAATAATCTCGTGTAAGTAGTGATGGACTCTAAGAAAGAATTGCATCTGAAGGACGTAGAGATGGAGAATAATTCTTTTCAAACAACCATGATACCTAAAATTCACATTGGCTCTGAGAAATCAATAGAAGGAGGATTAGCTCTAGAGTTAAAGGACTTGGATTAGAATCTCACCTTTGTCACTTTCTCTTTGTGTGACCTTGTGTGAACCTCAAATCTTACCTCAGTTTCTTCATCTGTAAAATAAGAGGGTTAGACCAAATCATCTCCAAGGGTCTTTCCAGCTCTACTCTGATCCTAAGAATCCAATTTTATATAAGTGTCTCTAGCATACCTTGGTCCAGGTATCCCATTTGGTCCCCTGAGGATGCCATGGAATACTGTTGATTCTACAAGAATCACTGGTATATGTCTATAAATGGGGAATAATCCAGAGTTACTAAAGACCAAAACAGAAACCAAACACCAAGTATCTTCCTCATCTAGGATAAGTTTTATTCTCCTGAACCTGGATCAGAATTGGTTTCTCTATTCTTCTTGATTATTCTATATGGATTCAAGCATTTCTATAGCCACTCAGATATTGAAAAAACTGTCATGAGCAGTACAAATATTCTGACCCTAGGTGAAGACGCCAAAGTTCTCATTACATAAAGAACCTGTTGGACCTGCTTATGTCAGAAGGGAATTTTAATAATTGCTGTGTCATTCCCCTGATCTAAGTGGTTTATGATATAGCAATTTTTAAGAAGCAGAAAACAGGTTTTCAAAAAATTGTAGAGTTTCAAAACTATATAAAATATTGTTGCAAATAACAATTTTTAAAAAGAAAATAAAAAAACCTCTAAGTTTCACTTCACAACCAACAAACTGGCAAACATGATAAAGGATAAAAATAGTCAATATTGTAAACAGTCAATGATATAGTCTGTATGAAAGTTAAACACACTGATGCTCTCTTGGTGAAGCTAAGAACTGACAAAACCATTCTAGAAGGCAATTTGAAATTATATCCTTTTTTTAAAGTGACAAAAATGCTCATATCTCTTCACCAGGAATCCCATTATTGGGTATATATTCTCAAGGAGTCAGTCAGTTGAATTGATATTTATTAAATCCTTTATTAATTTATGATGATTTTATTTTTTATTTTTAAAATTGTATATATTACTATTCTAGGCATTGCACTAAACATTGGAGTTACAAACAAAGATAAAAGACAGTTCCTGCTTTTGAGAAATTCAGAAGATAGAAAGATCTCATAGATACCAAAATAGTTATAGCAGCACTTTCTGTGGTAGCAATGATCTGGAAATAAAACAGATCCCCATTGAATGGGGGGATGACTAAATGAATTGCAATACAAAACTCCACTAAGAAATATTACTGAGGCATAAAATGACAAATATGAAGAATTCTGGTAACATGAGAAAATGCATATGAATTAATACAGAATAAAGAAGTAAAACAAGATACTCAATTACATCAATGTAGACAGAAAGAAGAAGAAAAAGAAAATAAATTCAACATTTTAATAATAGAAACTATGTCTATCTGTTAACAAGCATTTATCAAACAATACTAGGTTCCAGGAACTCAAAGAATGGCAAGCCCATATTGTCCAAAAGGGAGCTCACTTTCTAATGGGGGAGACAACCTGCAAATAACTATGAATATAAAAGAGATATAAATACCTAGATACAGAGAGGGGGAAGAGGGAGAGAGAGAGGGAGAGAGAGAAAGATAAACAAGACAATGTGTGTGTGTGTGTATATATATGTATATATACACACATATATAAGTGTGTGTGTGTGTGTGTGTGTGTGTGTGTGTGTGTGTGTGTGTGTGTGAAATGGAAGATAATTTCAAAGGAAAGCCATGGAGTGGGTAGAAATATATAAAATATTCTGTCAGGTACTAGAATAGAAAGATAAAAATTCTCTAGCCTAAAGGAATTTAAAATCTAATAAGGAGGAAGACTAAAATATCTCCATAAGTAAATATGATACAAGATAGCATATGGAATAAAAACAAAGAAAAACTCCCAAAAAAGTTCTATGAAAAAATACTTCTAAAAGGAGAGATCATTTTCAGCTGTAGGAAATAAAAGAAAGTTTTGTGTAGTAGGCAGCTTCATCTGAGCTGGGCCTCACAGGAAGAAAAAGATTTCAATTGCCTTCTTCATTTTTTAAAAGTCAAATTAACTCATAGTTTATCTATTTTATTGCTTTTTTTTTTTCATAAAATCAATTCTTAGTTTTATCTATTAGTTTAAATACTTTCAATTTTATTCATCCCTCCACTGATTTTCAGAATTTCTAATGTGGTGTTTAATTAGGTATTTTAAATTTATTCTTTTTGTACCTTTTTTAGTTGAATGACTAATTTAATTGATATAAGCTTTATCTATTTTATAAATATAAATATTAAGAGACATAAATTTTCCCCTAAGCACTACTTTGTCTGTAACCCATAAATTTTGGTATGTTGTCTCATCGTTGTAATTCTCTTTGATGAAATTATTGTTTCTATGATTGCTCACTCATTCTTTAGAGTTAGAGTATTTAGTTTCCAATTAATTTTTTTGTCTTTTGCTTCTGAGGACTGTAGTTTTGGTTTTTTTTTCCCCCTCAATAGTATTTTATTTTTCTAATTTCACATAAAGATAGTTTTCAACATTCAATTATTCAATTCCAATTCCTTGTCACCACCAAAAGACATTTTTGCATATGTGGATCCTTTTTCCTTTTTTATGATCTTTTTGGAATACAGACTCAGTAAAGACACTGCTGTGTCAGTATGCACAGTTTTATAGCCCTTTGGGCATAGTTTCAAATTGCTCTCCAGAATAGCTGGATCAATTCACAACTCCACCAAGAATGCTTTAGTGTTCCAGTTTTCTCTTATCCTTTTCAACATTTTTACCTTTTCCTGTCATCTTAATCTATCTGATGAGTGTGAAGTGGTACCTCAGAGTTGTTTTAATTTGCATTTCTCTAACCAATACTGATTTAAAGCTTTTTTTCAAATGAATATAAAGGATTTTAGTTTCTTCATCTGAAACTTGTCTAATCCCTTGACCATTTATCAACCCAAATAATTTTTCATCTATCTTTATTATATATAATTCTATTACAACATGATCTGAAAAGATCATGAAAAGGATGAATTTGATATTGCTGCCTTTTTGCATTTGATGGTGAGATTTTTGCCTTAATCCCATGGACAGTTATTGTGCAGGTACTATGTACTACTTAGAAAATGGTATATTTCAATTCCCATTCAATTTTCGTCAGAGGTCTATCATATATAGATATATTTTTTTAATTTAAAAATTCTATTCACTTCCTTAACTTCTTTCTTGTTTATTTTGTGGTTAGATTTATGTAGTTCTGAGAGAGGAAAGTTAAATACCCCACTAGTATAATTACTGTTTACTGCCTGCTGTAATTCATTTAATTTCTCCTTTAGAAATTTGGCTCCCATATACCATTTGCTACATATATATTTATTATTGATATTACTTTATGCTCTATGGTACCTTTTAGCAAAATGTAGTTTCTTTCCTTGTATCTTTTAATTAGATTTATTTTTAATTACTTTTCAGCTAAAGCATGATAGATTCTACTCCAGCCTTTTACCTTTATTCTGGGTGTGATTTGCTGCTTCTAATGCATATTTTGTAAAAAAAAAAAAAAAAAAAAAAAAAAATTGTAGAATTCTGGTTTTTAATCCATCTTGCTATCTTCTTCAATTTTATAGATGAGTTTATCTCTTTCACACTCATAGTTACAACTGTCAACTTTTTCCTCTATTTATATTCTTTCTCTCTCTCTCTCTCTCTCTCTCTCTCTCTCTCTCTCTCTCTCTCTCTCTCTTTCTCTTTCTCTCTCTTTCTCTCTCTCTCTCTCTCTCTCTCTCTCTCTCTCTCTCTCTCTCTCTCTCTCTCTCTTTCTCTCTCTCTCTCTCTTTCTCTCTCTCTCTCTCTTTCTCTCTCTCTCTCTCTCTCTCTCTTTCTCTCTCTCTCTCTCTTTCTCTCTCTCTCTCTCTCTCTCTCTCTCTCTCTCTCTCTCTCTCTCTCTCTCTCTCTCCCTTCCCCCTCATCAGCATTTTATTTCTGACCACTGCCTCCTTCAATATGCCCTTCTTTTGATTAGTTCCACCATATTTCTTGTCCCCCTTCTCTCTTGTTTCCCTATATAGTAGATTTTTATATCCAACTGTATGTATATGTTACTTTATCTTTCAGCCAAATCTGATCAAAGTAAAGTTCAAACATTGCTCAGCCTTCCTTTTTACTTCTTTCCACCATAATAGGTCTTTTACATCTCTTCATATGATACCACTTACCGTATTCTGCCTCTCCCTTCCCCAGTGTAATTCTCTTTCTCACTCCTTAATTTTTGTATGTAATTCCATTATAGACAACTTATATCTGCACCCTCTGTCTTATGTATATTCCTCCTAACTGCCCAATAGATACACAATTATTAAGAGTTGTTAGTATTATCTTCCTGTGTAGGGATTTAAGGAGTTTAACCTTATTGGGCAACTTTTTTTCTTTCCTATTTACCCTCTTATGCTTCTCTTGAATCTTGTATTGAAAAATGAGTTTTCTGGTTAATTTTGGTCTTTTCATCAGAAATGTCTGAAAGTCCCTATTTCATTAAATGTCCATTTTTCACTTGAAAGATTATGCTCAGTATTGTTGTATAGTTCATTCTTGGTTGTATTCCAAGCTCCTTTGTGTTTTAGAATATCAGAATTTAATGTGTAGAAGATGTTAAATTCTGTGTAATCCTGTCTGTGACTTGAATTGTTTTTCTGACTGCTTGTATTTTCTCCTTGACCTCAGAATTCTAGAATTTAGCTAAGAAAATTCCTGGGAGTTTTCATTTTGGGATATTTTTCAGTAAATGAAAAGTGGATTCTTTTAATTGCTATTTTACCCTTTGATTCTAGGATATCAGGGACTATTCTTTGATAAATTCTTGGAAAATGCTGTCCAGGCTCTTTTCTTTTTCTTTTTTTCTTTTTTTTTTTTTTATCATGGCTTTCAGGTAATCCAATAATTCTTAAATTATATATATATCTCCTGGATCTATTTTCCAGATTTGTTACTTTTCCTATGAGTTTTACAGTTTCTTCTAATTTTCATTTTTTGATTTTGTTTGATTGATTCTTGATGTCTCATAGAGTCATTAGCTACCACTTGCCCAATTCTAATTTTTAAAGAATTTTTTTCAGTTCCATTTGCCAATTTTACTTTTTAAGGAGTACTTTTTTCAGTGAACTTTTGTACATATTTTTTGATTTTTTGCATATATTTTCTTTACCAAGCTGTTGGCTTCTTTTCATGATTCTCTTGAATAATTTTCATTTCTTTTTCTAATTTTTTTCTACCCCTCTTATTTAATTTTTAAAATCCATTCTGAGCTTTTCTAGGACTTTTTGGGCCTGAGACAAATTCATATTCTCTTTGAGGCTTTAAATGTAAGACATTTTGACACTGTTTCCCTTTTCAAGTTTTGTATTTTGATTTTCCATGTTACCAAAGTAGCTTTTTATAGCTGAGGGTTTGGCTTGGGGAGGGTTGCTCATTTTTCAGCCTATTTCATAACTTTTAAAGTTGAGCTCTGCTCCTGCTATATAGGGGGTACTATCCCAAGCTTCTTGCTTCTGGGCTATCTTGCTGATCTGGAATCTCTATACCTCTCCTTTTGCTAGGACCCTTGGGCCTTCCAGATCTGGTTACTAGTCTTTTATGTCAGGACTAGACACCTCAGAGCTGGCGTATTCTGCTGCTGACCTGCTGAACTAAGACTAAGAGGCCTTTGTTGCTGAACTGTGCTGGGGGTAGTAGCTTAGCCAGACACCACCTGTATTGGGCTGCACTCCCCTTTTATCTAAGTGAGATAGACTGTTCTTGCAGTTCTTCTATGTTATTTTGGACTGGGAATTTGTTTTAACCTGTTTATTTATGGATTCTGTCATTTCAAATTTTGTTTGAAGCATAATTTAAAGTGACTTCATTGGAAATAGGGAAGAGTTCAGGCAACTTTCTGCCTTTTCTCTGCCATCTTGGCTCTGCCCCCAATTACTTTCTTTAGATAACTATTTTCTGGTACCATATAGTACATGGTAAAAAAAAAAAAAAAAAAAAAAAAAAAAGTGTATGTTGTAGGGTAAAAAATATTAAGTTAGAAATCAAAATACCTATACTCTAGGGTGAACTGTTTCTTTCAATCTTTATGAGTAAGGGTCCCCAAAAGAAGGAAAATATAAACCTAACCCTTATAATTTCAAATGTAAATGTAAATTTTTAAAAACAACAGAATGAAAAGTGGCAGGTAAGAAAGCAAAATGTTACTTATAAGAAATACATTTAAAAAACAAAGACTTACATAAAATAAAACTGAAGGAATAGGGAAAAATGTATTGTGCATCAAATTAATCCATTCAAAAGAAATTTTAAAGGGACAAACAAGGAAACTACACTATGCTGAAAAGACCTATAGACAACAAATCAATATCAAGTAATAAGTATACATGCCCAAATGCCTAAACATCCACACATTAATCGAGCAAACAACAAGAAAACATAGAAAGTAACTCAGAAGTGACAAGAGACTTCAATATCCCTCCTTTGGGTGTAGATAAACCTAACAGAAAGATAAACACAAAGAAAAATATGGAATTTAATAAAGTTATAAGATAAACTAGAGAAGAAGAAAAGTCTATGGTATCTTCCAAATAGGATTGAAAGAGAATATACAGGGACAATTAGATGGTGCAGTGGATAGAGCACCAGCCCTGAAGTCAGCAGGACTTGAGTTCAAATCTGATTTCAGATACTTAACACTTCCTAGATGTATGATCCTGGGCAAGTTACTTAACCCCAGTTGTCTCAGAAAAAAAAAAAAAAAAAAAAAAAAAAAAATATATATATATATATATATATATATATATATATATATATATATATATATATATATATATATATTTTATAGCACCACAAGAAACTTTTAGAAAAATTGACCATTAGGATACAGAAACATTACAGACAAATATAAAAAGACTGAAATAGTTAATATATGCTTAATAAAGCATAATACAATAGAAACAATTGTTTTAAAGACAACAAATGACATAGATCCAAATGAAGACTTAATGATGAAATCTTAAATAATTAACAGGTCAAAGAATAAATCATAGAAATAATTAACAATTATGTGAAAGAAAACGGTAATCCTGAAACAATATATCAGAATTTCTGGGATGCAGATAAAGCAGCTAATACAGGAAATCTTGTTTTTTTTGTAAATTTATATTAACAAAATAGAAAAATAAAGGATTAGTTGAATATGTGCTTTAAAATTAGAAAACCAACAAACCTAAAGAAGTAATAAAATTAGTAAACCTGTAACTAACCTAATTAAAAGACAACAGAAAATAAAATAACAAATGAGAGAAGTATTATTGGTTATATGCTAATAAAACTGACACAATATCTTCAAGAATATAAAATATCCAAATTATCATAAGATCAGATAGATATCTTAAATAACCTAATCTCAGAAAATGAAATAGATCTAGCTACAAAAGAACTACCAAAGGAAAAAATTCCTGATTGATTCTACCAAACTTTTAAAGAACATTCAGGAGACCATACTGATAAATTATTCTCAAAAACTGAAAAAGAAAGCATCTTACAAAATATTTTTATGACTTTAATCTTAATATTTAAATAGAATTAGAATCTTAATATCTATCAGGGAAAGAAAAAATATAAAAGGAAAATTGTAGACAAGTATCATTAATTAATATTGACACAAAAATTTTAAACAGAATCCTATCAAATAAGACTATAGTAATTTATCCAGAAAATCTTTCATTATGGTCAAGAAGGATTTAAACTAAGGATGCAAAGACAGTTTAATATTAGGAAAGCAACCAACATAATTAATCATATTCAAAACCAAAGCATCCAAACTCCCATGATTATCTCAATAAATGAGAAAAAGCCTTTGACAACATACAGCATTTTTATGCCTAAAAAGAAAAAAATATTCTAAGCATAGCATAGCATCGAGGGATCTTTTTTAATATCATAAAAAGTATCTATCTAAAATATAAAGCAAGCATACACAATGGGATATACTAAATCCTTTTCAATAAATATGAAAGTGTAGCAAAGATGCCCAATTTCCCCACTATTGTCTGCTATGGTTCTGGAAATGAGAGCAAAAGCAACAAGACAAAAGAAAGAAATTAAATGCATAACCATAGGTAAAAGGAAGATAAAATTATCCCTATTTGCTGATGACATGATAATATACTTGAAAAATCCTAGGGAATCAACAAAAAAAAAAAAATTGAGATAACTTCAATAAAAATTTAGGCTATAAAATAAACCCTCAGAAAAAGACAGCATCTATGTATAATGATAACAGAACCCAAGAAACAATACATAGAAATGGAAATCCCCTTATAAATAATTATAGCAATGCACAAAATATTTGAGGAGCAACCTACTAATGCATACAAAAGATGAATAGATTCATTTGCAAAGTCCTCCTTTAAAAAATATAACTTAAACAGCTAGAGGAAAAGAGCCTATACATTAAAAAAAATCTATAGTAGTTCTTTTTTAATGTCAAAGAAATGAAAACCGCCCATTAAAAAGGAAATACATAAACAAATTTCGGTCTATAAATATAATGGAACATGATTGTGCTCTAAGAAATTATAAAAAATACAATGTAGAAAAATCTTAGAAAACTTACATGAACTAATGAATAGTAAAGTAAGCATGATCAGGAAAACAATACAATTACAATATTGTACTGACAAATAACATTGAAAAACAAGATATCTAATCAAAACTAACTAGTCACAATCCTAGAGAATCAATGATCTAGCATGGAACCCACCTCTGACAGAGAAAAGATGAACTCAGTAGGCAGAACAAAATTGACATGGATCATATAGGAATTTGTTTGCTTGAATGTGCACAGTTGTTATAAGTATTTTGTATTTCTCCCCTTCTCAATGGTCAGAGAGAGAGAAAAAAACATTAATAAGAAAAAAAGTTTGATAATATGGTAGGTCCATCAAGAGCCACATTTCATTCATGAGTCTGATTTTACCAAGTCTCAATAATCCAGGAGGTCAAATTTGCCTCCTTGCATTAGAATTTGTATTGGCCTTGTCATTCCCTATATGCCATCAGTTCTATCTAGCATGATTTCATTCATACTGTAGTTATCTATTCCTTGGTCTTCATGAACCCTCTCCCTCCTTCACTCGGATCTTTTCTTTTCCTGTGGAAAGGTTGCTACTACATGCTTAGAACCACACTATTCCCTAAGCAAACAGGAATGTAATAGCGCAATATTGTATTATAAGAAATGACCAGCATGATAAATATAAAGAATGAAAACACGTATGTGAACTGATTTGAAATGAAGAAAACAAAGTCAGGAAAACAAAATACACAATGGCTATAACAATATTTATGGAAAGCAAAACAACCACAGAACAATTGGAACTGAATATTATAAGACTGAAGAACAGGCTTGGTCACAAAGATGTGAGAATTTGTACTTCTTGTTCATTTGTAAGAGTCAGGTTGAATAGACATACTAGGAGGTATTGTAAGCAACATCAAGTTATTTTGTTTTCAATGTATTGATTGATTCTATTATATTTTCCTCTCTTTTCTCAATACTCTAAAAATATTTATTATGAGAGAGAAATATGCAGGAGGAACTCTAAGTCACATAAAGACAAAAAATCTACATTTAATTAGAACTAGCCCATTCAGATACAAAATATTAGGACTCTTTCACGGCTTTCTCCAGATATTAGAATCACTCTGTGGGGGAGGATAATAGGAACAGTGAGCACTAAACTTTGACAGATGTACATATAGTTTAAGGTCATTGACTCCACACTCTCAATGCTCTGGGGATCTGTATCAAGAGAGAAACACAAGACTATTGAAATCCTGTACAAATGTGTTCATAATCCAACAAACTTCTGAACATATCAAATCATATTTATTCTTTCAGTTTCCACATAGTCACCTCACTCTCCAATCTCTCTCCCTGCCTCAAAATCATACCATTAATCATTTTGACCTCAACACAAACTCTGCCTACATTCCATTCTCCATACCCTTAAAGACTGATTTTCTAGCTCCACTTGCTCCTATGATTGTTCAGTTGGGCTTGGTGTTGTTAAAGACAGCTTATAGCTCAAGAAAATATCCTATCGACTCCTAAAGAGCCTTTAATGAAATATTATCATCAGTTATGATCCAGGAACACAGCTACACCTACTTTAATCAATCATTTTTAAAATATGTTTTATTTGTTCCAGTCAGACAAAATCCTTTTTCTTATTCTCCCACCCCAATTTTCTCCCTTCCTACAATTAAGAACATAAGGGGAAAAAACTCATTACAAATATGTAGAATCAATCAAAACAAATTCCTACGAATTCAAAAATAAATTGTCTTATTCTGAAGGACATGCTAAGTCCTTTACCTTTCTATGAAAAGGTGAACAGCAGGTTTCATTATTAATTCTCTGGAATTCTAGTTGGTCATTAAACTGAGAAGAGTACAGCATAATAGTGTTCCATTACATTTATATATCTTAACTAGTTCATCTACTCCCCAATTCTAACTATCTCCTCAGATTGCCATTCTATGGCCACCTCAAAAAAAAAAAAAAGCTATTAATATTTCTGTATATCTTTAGAACCAATCCTTATCTTAATCCATCTTCCTTCTAATTTCACTTTCCCCTTTTCCTTCTAGTTCCTTGTTAAATGAAACAGATTTTTATAACCAACTCTGTGTGTATATGTATGTGTCTACATGTGTATTTTCTTCCTTCTTTTGATCAGCTCATATGTAAGGTTCAAGTGTCAACGGCTGATCCCCACCTGCTACTCCTTGTATGTATGATGTCTATTTGTGCACCCTCCCCCAGCCTATTCTTCTCCCCTTCTCTTTCCATTCTTTTCTTCAGATCTTCAAGACAACAGAATTAATGCCAGGCCTTCTTTAATTGTCCTCCTGGTATGACCTCTGATGATGAAAGGGATCAAATGGGGCACATGTTATCTCTCCCTGTTTGAATATAGGCTGTATATCTTTGTTTAGTCCTTTGTCATTGTTCATTTGTGTTTACATTTTTATGCTTCTCTTTCTTCCTATGTTTGAACTTCAATGTTTCTCCTGCTGGAACCAGATCATTGATCAACTGTAAAGACCTAACTACTCTGATCAGTACAATGATCCAAGACGATTCCAAAGGAACTGTGATTAAAAAATACTATCCACTTCCAAAGACAGAACTAATGAACTCTGAGTGCAAATTGAAGTATATTTTTTCTTTCTTTTTTTGCAATATGGCTTATATGGAAATACGTTTTGCATGAAATGACATTTATAATTGGTATCATATTGCTTGCCTTCTCAGTGAGTAGGAGAGGGGATGGATGGAGGAAGAGAATTTTTGAAACTCAAAATTCAACAAAAGAATGTTAAAAATTAATAAAAAAAATTTTAAAAGAAAGCTTCTCTGCTGCTCTGGTCTTTTTTTATGACAAATGCTTGAAAGTTCTCTCTCTCTCATCAAAGGTTTGTCTTCCCACCCTGTGATATAATACAGCTTTCTTGTGTAAGTTACTCTTGGCTGTAAGCCTGTATTCTTTGCTTTCTGGAACACTGTGTCCCAAATTCTCTGCTCCTTCTTACTGTACATTCTAAATCACGTGCAATCCTAACTATAGCGCCTTGTCACCTGAATTCATTCTTTTGGAATGCTTGTAGTATTTTTTTTTTTTTTTCTTTGACCTGGAAGCTCTGGATTCTGGCTATAACATTCCTGAGAGTTTTCATGTGGAGGTTTCTCTCAGAAGGTGATTAGTGGCTTCTTTTTATTTTTATTTTGCCTTTCTGGTTCTAAGAGATCCACAGTTTTCTTTTAAAGTTTTCTTGAAATATGATATCTAAGCTTTATTTTTTCTTTTTCTTTTTTTTGTCTTAGTATTTAGTAGTTTTTTTTTCTCCTCAATCTGTTTTTCATATCAAGTTTTATTGCTATAAGATACTTTTTTATTTTCTTCCATTTTTAAAGTATTTTGACTTGGTTATAATATTTCTTATTGTTTCATGAAATCATTGTCTTCTATTTGATTCATTCTAATTTTCCAAGAATTTGAACAAGGTTTTGTACCACTTGTGCCAAACTGTTAATTTCCTTTCCAATTCTTTCTTCCATAACTCGTATGTTCTTTCATTACTTATTTTTTTTCCTTAAGAACTCTCTTCCAGTTTATAAAAACTCTTGTTTTTAACTCTTGCCTCATATTTTCACTAAGACATTGTTTTTCTCTAAGACATTGTCTAAAGATGTTTAGAATCATTTTTTTCTTTTTTTCTGTCTTTAGCATCCCTGCCATCATAACTTATTATGGTGTGGTTCTTTTTTTCATTCTTTCAGCCTATTTCCTGACTTCAGACTTGATGTTAGGGCTGTATTCTGCTATACTTCTAGAGGAAAAATCTGGGCTGATCTTGTTGCTGTTTTCTTGGAAATACTGAAGGATATGATATTCTAGGATCTCAGGGACAACCTTGAGACCTGCAAGCTTTCATTGCTCCTAAATTAATCTGATTTACAACAACTCCTTTCTTGGTCTGAGCTCTAAAAGTTCTTGATCTAAGTTTGGGATTGTTCTGGAGCATACCACTGCTCAACTCAGCCTCTATTGGCTGTTTGGGTAGCTCTTTTGGTTCAAAAGCTAAATTGTACCTTTCCTTAGGTCTGGGATTCCAGTCTTGGTTATTTCTCATAAGACTGAGACAGATGTTGCAAATAAGAGCAAATAAGCTCTGACTCTGCTCAGAGCTTGGAGTGTGAGCCACACTATTGTTGCTACTGGCTTCTAAATTTCTCTTTTTAGTACACAACCCAAGGCTTTTCCTCTCTGGGAAAGGCCACAGCACTACTGTGCAAAAATCCCCTTCTCATTCTACTCTGGGAACTATGACCCAGAACTGGGTAGTGAGTGACAAAATTCAGTTCCCCTTACAGTGTCCCAGTATGAGTCTGAGATTTTCTTTCACACTGATGTTCAGGCTCTCCTTAGGTGCTGGAGTATTGCGTGCCAAGGGCTCCTGCCCTCAGCGAATGCAGACTTCTGTCTCTCTAGGCTGACTTGGGATACACAAAAGTCACAGTGGGCCTTTTTCAGAATTTCTCCAATAGGATTCATTGGTTCATTTTATAGATGTGGTAGGAAGAATTATAGCCTATTCTGACATTTTGACTCTGCCCTCAGAGGCTTTGAGTTTGAATATCCTCAGACTATCATTGTTGATTCTTTCTACAATATTCTTGGCATACATACCCATCACATGTATCACCATCATCTTAACTCAGGCACTCTATTAAGCTATTTATTCACTTCCTAGCCTGATACCTTATTTCTTTTCTTCTCCAGTCCCCTTATAAGAATATCCAAAAGCCTGCAATGGCTTTACTACTACATACAGACATAAAAGACAGTGTAAGAGATTATAGCCCATATTTGTAAGGGGAAATGGTTTGGTGATTATTTCTGTTATTATATCATTTTATTAAATGCCTTTGCCTCTGTCTCCTGGTTGGCTAGAGATAAACACATCCGTGGGGACTCGTGAGGTGTGATTTTGAGTGGATATAGATTCACAGAGTAATACCTTGAACTAGGGGTATCTTTATCTGGGGGAATCTTCAAGGGGTAGCTTCCAAAGTATTCTTTCTATTGTACATCATGCCTCTCTTCTTCAAAACTCTCAGTGATTTTCATTGCCTATATGATAAAGTATAAATTCCACACTCTTGAATTTAAGGATCTCTATAATCTTGCTCCAATTTACCTTTCCAAGCTAATTTAATACAGCTGCCCCTGAGGTATTCTATATTACAGGAAAATGTACTATTATTTTCTAACCTCATCCTCATTTTTGTGGAAAACCTGTTTTTCCTTCAAATTTTCCTTCAAAAACTCTTCAGATCACCTAAGCTTAAAGTGACATCTCCCTCTTCACATTTCCTTACTACACTTCCCCCATCTCTTTCCAGCATTTTCTTTTACAATATTTCTGTAATTGTTGTATCTCCTACCCTTAGGCAGGTATGTGGTACAGTGAATGGAGCACTGAGACAGAAACTTTACAATTCAAATACAGTCTCAGATACTTACTATCTTTGTTAGCCTGGCCAAATTATTTAACTTCTATTTGCCTCAACTTTCTCATGCATACTTCATAGGCTTGTAAGAATTAAATGAGAATATTTGTAATACAAGTAGCCTTGTGCAAGTAGCAAGTATAAATGTTTATTTTCTTCCCTTTCTCCTCATATTAGATTAGATTGCAATTTCCACATAGTAAATATTTTAAATAACTTTTTATTCATTTCAATTGGACCCAAATAATATCTTGTTTCTTAATCTTATAATAAAAGTAAAATGAGATATTCATATTAAAGTGTTTTAGAAATTTAAAAACTACATAAAACATATGGTTTTTTCAGTCCATTTCAAGCATTTTCAGGTGAGTAAATATCAACCAATTTTAAAATACTTTTGAATGCATTTAAATAACATCATTTTAATCATTTAATAATATTTACTGCCAGGAATTTTTCAGCATGTCTAACTTTCATCATTTTTATGAATTTAAACCTATTTTATTTCATTGTCAGTGAAAATAGAAACAAGTAATCGCCATATTCTTGTTGCATTTCAATCGTAAAGGACCTCACCAGACTCTTGTTGTACTATACTTAATCATATAATCCTCCCCTCTAAAAAAAAAAAAAGAATGTTTTTTGATGTCAAAATGAAGGGAAAAAGTTCCTGTATTTCAAATGGAAAATATAGTTGCCAGCAGAAGTTTCATGACAGCATAAAACTGTCATTTCTATCATTGTTTTTTCCATTCAAAAATATCCTTTGTATAAACTCAAGATTTCTATGCCATAGCAAAAGGTGGATTAAACTAAAAAGAAAGTTAAAATATCCATTTGCTTGTCCCCCTTTTAGAATTTTGGAGAACTGGGATGACAACAGCTATCTGACCTTTCCTCTGCTCCAAAGGTATTGAATGTATATAGAGCTTAAGTACATTCCGGGGAGATGGGCCCCATGAAAGGGTGGAGGCAAAAGAAAGTACAGGCAGTTTTTGCAGTTCTTGAAACTATGCCTCTGGGGAAACTCCCAGGAAGTTAATTAGCAAATAAATACAAACAATTGAACAAACTGGCAATGAATTTCAGATACTTCTGCTAGCCTATTTATCTGAAAAGTGGAAAGAGGAAAGTTGTATTTATCATGTTTTTCATTTCTACCAGTGGCATTCTTCTAGGGTTAGGAAATTGAAAATAACCTCAGCTGATACAAAGAAAGGCAATTTTAATAAAAATGACCACAGCTTCCAGTCCTCCCACTGAACTGTTTAGGACTTTGGTGCAGCATAATCAATCTCTAGTACTGATCCATTGTGAAGAAGCAGTGGAATAATAATTCACTCCCTGGGACATCCTATGCTTTGGGATCAACTTGTAGTTCCCATAGCTAGCTGGAGACAATAAGGAGAAATAAAAGGAAAGGGAGGGGAAAGGGAGATATTTGAGACATTAAGCCCCTAGAATATATTATAACATATAAAATATGTCATATTATAATACATTATATATAATTTAATACATAAGGCATTATTATGTATTATATTATATTTATATCAATATGTTATATTATTGTATATCATATAACATTATTATATATGTAAAATATAACTGTTTAGATATTATATATTATGTCACATATAATATATGTAACATGGTATATATTATATTAGATGTTTTACTATGCATATTTTATTTTACATATATATATATATATATATATATATTCTAGGGGCATGATGTCTCAAATATCTCTTCTTCTCTGTTTCACTTTATACAATATAATATTTATCATATTATGCTATATATTATAATCTGGGGGCATGATATCTCAGATATCTCCCATTTGGATAACATTTTAAATCTATACCAGATGAATATGTAATATAACACATGTAGATACATTTATACATGTGCACATATACGTATATATTTCTAATCATATGTCTTATATAACTACTAAAATGCATGGGTATGGGTAGATATAGATACATAGAGGGATAATTAGATGGTGCACAGGCTAGAACTCCAGGCCCAGAGTCAAGAAGAAAGGAATTCCAGTTCCAGTTGATCAATGATGGACAGAATCAGCTACACCCAGAAAAGGAACACAGGGAAATGAATGTAAACTGTTTGCATTTTTGTTTTTCTTCCCAGGTTATTTTTACCTTCCGAATCCAATTCTTTCTGTACAACAAGAGAACTATTCAGTTCTGTATGGTATCTAGTATATACTATAACATATTTAACATGTATAAGACTGCTTGCTATCTAGGAGAGGGGGTGGAAGGAGGGAAGGGAAAAGTTGGAACAGAAGTGAGTGCAAGCGATAATGTTGTAAAAAATTACCCATGCATATGTACTGTCAAAGTTATAATAAAAAAAAAAAAAGAAAGGAATTCAAATATGACTTCAGATACTTACTAACTGTGTGATCATGATCAAGCCATTTCACTTCTTCTTGCCTTAGGTTCCATATCTGTAAATGAGTGTAAT
Source organism: Sminthopsis crassicaudata (assembly GCF_048593235.1). Taxonomy (NCBI): domain Eukaryota; kingdom Metazoa; phylum Chordata; class Mammalia; order Dasyuromorphia; family Dasyuridae; genus Sminthopsis; species Sminthopsis crassicaudata. Next base: position 142,895,643 of record NC_133621.1, read on the forward strand.
AGGACTCATCTCCCAAGGTTGTTGTTTTAAGGATCAAATGAGAATAATTTTAAAGTGCTTAGCATAAAGCCTGGCTCATCGTAAGTATTTATAAATGCTAATTATTCTCATGACAATGAAATTGATATTGATATGGGTAAAAAATGTTTATGGCTTTAAAGTCAGGCCTTAGTTGAGTTGTGTTGGTTGAAATGAAGCATTCAAATGCCATTGAACAAAGGAGGAGACTTACTTTGCTCTAGATAAAAAAGGACTTGATGGCATTTCGCATCTCTGATATATCTGGTCAGTCACTCAGAGTATGGTGACTTGCATGGGTCTCTGTCACCCACTACATGTGAAAGGTGCCAGCTGCACACAGTGGGACTTTTTATGTCCCTGGACCAAATTATGTTGGGAAGCTAGGGCCAATCAGGGTATGTGGTCTAATTTCCCATGATAGTAGTGAGTCAGAGAGTAGTCTTCATTGGGAGAAATTTTATGGAAACTACTTCCAGGAAAACATTGGGTAACAATAAGGATTCAGATGTTTCTTCTAGGAATTGACTGGTCCCTAAAATCATAAAGTGAGTGAAAGCTTCTGGGATTGTTCTTGGAGAGTTCTGAAACAAGGATAAAAAAATTCCAGCTCGTGAGTGCATCCTTCATCTTGGGAACACATCATTCTCACTTTTCCATTCGGGGGGGGAAAAAAAAAAGATGACAACAAGTAATGTGATTGGCATATGCAGCCAGGATGATGATGATGTAGGTGAGTTAGTGAGGCTATTCCTCTAAGAACATTTTCTCTTTCCCCCATCTATATTATTTATTCTCAATCTGGAATATTAACAGGAAGTGATCATGAGAAATTCAGCACTGGTTCTAACATCATTCCCACTAGATTATGAGGACTTTTCTTCTCTTCAATCTCATATTTTCTTTCAGCTCTTTTAGTTTATTTTTATCCAAGACTAGATAAAAGGAAAACAGCATTGCAAAATCCTGTTTTGCATTTGATGACAGTTGGTGTTGATGAGGGAAGGGAAAGGGGAGAACCCCGTTTGTCCACGCAAAAATAGTAAGATAATCCCATGAGGTGCAATGTCCCCTGTAAAATGAATTTACAGGCCCGAAAACCTAGATTGATAAATAAAAGGTTTATTGTAGGAATTTGGAAGTAAAGTTCAGTTAGAAAGACGCTAGGGCCAGAGGTGGCCACTGGGCGGGCAGAAACCCTTACATGGCTGGAAGGATACCATGTGTTGGGGGGAAGGGCTCCTGCAAAGAGAGAGAGCTCTGGCTTGGCTCTTTTATACCTAAAAGGGGCTTTATGGGCAGTACCCCAAGTTCTGGCAGGCTTTTCAGTTAGCTCAGATTCCATGGGGGCTGGGGGAAGCTGAGCTGATAGTGGGGGCTGGGCCCAGATATTCAAAAGGGTGCTTTTGACCAGGATTTGTGAATCAAGGTCAGCCTTGAGGGTTGGGCAGTCAGAAAGGAATCTTAAAGGGACCTCAACCCCTGTCAGTGTTGGTATAAATTAGTGGGGTTGACAATGTAGAAAAGCATCATGCAACATCTAGAGTAATACAGGAACATATGTAGGTACATATTTGTGTATATCTATATTGTCTATATATAGTGAAATTCTCCCCCAGGTGTAGCATGGAGTTGTCATGGTATAGATATATTTAGCCTCTTCTTCCCCAATTTTTCTTTGAAGGAGACTCTAATTCCTGCCAGGAGGGGAAGTAAAAGGCCATGAACAGAGACTGACCATTCTGCTCTCCTCAAGGCAGGGGGAAGACTGACCCAGAATTATATCTACGTGGTCCCTTAAATAATGTTATCTTAGGGGAAGTAGTTTTCAAATTCAAGCTCTATTTGTAAATGGTGAAAGCTTTGAACTCCAAGTTTTGTGTCCAAAATCTGACTACTTTCCTTCCCATCAAATAATAGTTCCCTATTAAAATTGCACATAGATAATAGCAAAGAAACTCATTTATTCAAATCAATAGGGAAACAGAAAACAGAGAGTACTGAATCTTACTCCAAGGGAAATTTTATCTAGAGAAAGGAAACTGCAAGATAGTCAAGGATTCTTAACCCTTTCCTATGTCATGGACTCCTTTTGTAGTAAGTTTGGACACTTTTCAGAAAAATGCTTATAAATGCATAAAATATATAAGATCACAAGATAAACTGATTACATAGAAAAATGGTTATCAAAAAAATTTTTTTTAAAACAAAGTGTATAGATCCTAAGAACCTCTCCTATAGTCGTCTAAGCCCTTTACTCTACAGAAGAGAAAACTGAGGCTCCAAGCAGCTAAATGGCTATTCCAAATTTACACAATCAAAGAGGAAATCCTTAATTTGAACCTTGATCCCTTGAACCCAAAGCAGTCATATTCTAGATTTTAAAAGAATGAAATTATACATGTTATTTTATTAGAACAAGAAAGTTCTAATTGAGGGAATTCTTCATAGTAATGTAGGTTGGGAAGGGAGAAGGCAATAAGCATTTAAATTGTGCTTACTATGTACTAAAACACTTTTCACATAGTATCTCATTTGTTCTCACAACAGCCCAGGGAGGCAGAAACTGTTTATTATAATTCACATTCTACGGTTGAATTGAGGGGAGATTAAGTGACTTATTTAGAGTCACTCGGTTTACAAAGTTCCTGAAGTTATATTTGAATTTAGGTCTTCCTGATCAAGTTCATAGCTCTATCCACAAGTGTATAAAAGTCTTAGGGAGATGCCTAGAGCATTCAGAACACTGAAGAGGATGTGTCAGAGTTCAGACTTGAACCTAGCTCTTTCTTACTTAAAGACCAGAATTTTATCCACTATACAATAAACAAATAAATCAAATGTATTTTTTAAAAAATAAAATCAAAACATTTACAAATTCTATAGATGTTGCTTCATTTGATCCTCACAATACTCCTGTGACATAGGTGCTGCCATAATTCCCATTTTACAGATGAAGTAAATGATGCTGAGAGAAGGTAAATAATTTATTCAGGGTTATGAAGCTCAAAAATAAGTATCTGATACAGGATTTGAGTTTACACCTTCCAAACACTAATTCCAGATCTCTTACTGACTTAGTAGGAACCTTGGAAAGGAAGGAAATCCTAAATGTAAGCAGAGTGACCCAATGTCCTTAATTCTTGTCTCAGTCTCTTCTCCCACTAGCACCTATCCTAGGCTATGTAGCTGCTAACAAGGTCCAGGATGGGAATCTCAATTTCAATTCCTTTCTGATACCTCTTATTATAATTAAGATTCATTAACTTGTCCTCTCCACAACCACAGAAATATCCTTTTTAAATACATGCTGGGGTTTTTTTCCCCCTCTTGTTATTTATGGAATAAAACAAGCATTTCAATAACACAATGTAATTTAAAAAAAAAAGGATGATTGCATATGAAACTGCAAATCTATTATATACAACTTCTTAAATATATAATAAACTATCATGTAAATTTCTTTTTTCCTCTTTTTTTCTTCCCTCTTCCCATCTTGCTCTAGAAATGGTTACCACTAGATACAAAGAGTTATATGTGTGTATGTAATGTATGTAAAATTATTCTGTACATTAACTTTTATTTATCATTTCTTTTTCTGGATGCAAATAAGATTTTTCTTCATATGTCCATTATAGTTAATTTGGGTATTTATAACAATAAAAATGACTTATCCAGTCATTCTTAAAACAATAATGCTGTTATTATACACAATTTTCTCTTAGTTCTGCTTCTTTCACTCTTCATTATTTGATACGTGTTTCCATATTTTTCAAAGATCATTGAATCTTATAACACAGTAATATTCCATCACAAACATATACCACAGCTTGTTTAGCCATTCCCTAATCAAGGGGCATCCCTGCAATTTCCAGTTCTTTGCCACCACAAAGAGAGCTGCTATAAACATTTTAGAACATATAGCTTTTTATCCTTTCTCTCTCCTCATCTTTGGAAATACTAGGTCAAAGGATATAAGCAGTTTAAAACTCCTTGGGAATAGTTCTAGATTGCTTTTCTACCAACAATGAATTAGTGTCCCTATTTTTCCACTTCCAACATTTGTCACTTTCCCCTTCAAACATTTTATTGAATTTGATAAGTGTGAAATGATACCTCAAGGTTGTTTTAATTAGCATTTATCTAATCAATAATGATTTGGAGAATTTTTTTCATATGATTATATTATTATAAATTGTTTTGATCTCCTCATTGGAAAACTGACTAGTCATATACTTTGACCATTCATCAGTTAGGGAATGATTTGTATTCTTCTAGATTTGACAAAGTTCTTTATATATTTGAAATCTGAGACCTTTATCTGAGAAACTGTCTACAAATTTTTTTCCCAGTTTTCTGCTTTCTTTCTAATCTTGGCTACATTTGTTTTGTTTGCACAAAAACTTTTTAATTTAATCTTATTGAAATTATAATTATCATTTAGTACATACTGTTTTAACCTTTCTATTAAAGATGTCTCTTGCCCTGAAATCCTATTTAGATTTCTTATCATACTATGCAAGCATCTCTAAGTTCTTCAAAACTGTACCAAGCAAAGCATAGTCCATAAGTTTTACTAAGTAATAAAGACTTCAATTATAGTCCTGCTGCCAGATGGTATCTGTTTTTTGATAGCCATGTCAGCTAAATGTAGAGAGGATCCTCAAGAAGGAAGGCAGGAAACAAGCATTTTTTAGGAACCTACTAGAAGTCAAGTAGTAGGCTGTGTTTTACAAATATCTCATTTTTCCTGTCAACAATCCTGGGAGAAAAATGCTATGATTACACTCACATTTTACAGATGGGGAAACTGAGGTGGGCAGATTTAATGACCTGCCCAAGGTCAAACATCTAGTGTTCCAACCTTAAATGCTCTATTCACTGTACTACCTAGATACCTCTTAGGCTGAAAGAGATTAAATGACTTGCCCAGGATCAACTGATCATCAGAAATTTAGCCTCTTAAGGATGAATGCACTGGATATGGCAACCCACAAAATCCTGAAAAAATACATAATAGTCTTTAATCTCATAATTCTCATTTTTATTTCTGAAAGAATAACAGGATCGTAGGAAAAGGAAGTAAGGGCATGAAGAATCAGAGTTTAGAATTTAAATACTCTTAAAAACTTAATCTTAAATACTCCAGTGAATCTGTAATCTCACTAACTTGGTTTTACCATTGGGACAAAATATAACCCACTTATGTTTGCCAATGCTTGGTCCATATTTTCCTATAACTTCACCGTAGGGTGTCCTCTCCACTAGGGAAGATCTCCCTCTATTTCTCCTGACAGCACAAATATTTTTGTCCACATACCATCTCTTACCCTTCACATGTTTAGATCACTTAGAAACAATCCTTTAAATATGGGTACCCTAAATTTAATAAGATCCTTATCCAATAACTGACAAGTTGACATATGAATATCAGTATTGACATTTTTTCCATAGATAAAACCCACCATTATAAAGAAGTCTGAACTAAATGAAATGATGGGGGGGGGGGGGGGGGCGAGAAAGGAAGGATGTCTTATGGGGTTTTCCAAGAGCAGGAAATAAAGGAATTAAGAGATGGGCTTCATTATATATCCAAAGGTAATTAAAAAAAAAAAAAAAAAAAAAACAATTTCATGGGACACTTAGTCTCTTCTTTTACAGTTGTCATATTGAGAATAAGTAAAAAGAAATTTATCAAGATACTATTTATGAGTCTCAAAACCTATAGCAAATGTTGAGAAGAAAGAAAAATTATTTGAAAACCTTTCAAAAAGAGAGTAGGAAAACTAGAAATAGTAAACACTGATTTTTTTTTTTAATGAGTCTATCTCAATAAACAGGAAACTACTAGTGACTGATGCTGGAGTAATTTCTAAACCAGGCATTCATGTACTGTCAAATCATAAACTTAGTACATAGATAAAATTCAATATTAAATTAGAAGAATAAAGATGAGAGGAAATGGCAGAAAATTAAAACAATTCCAAACCCATTATAATGAGCTATTGATGATAATAAGTAGAAAATGAATGAATTGAATATCAGTTTAACTTTTTTTATAGAGTCAGGAAATTCACTGAGAAACTTCTTTGTATAAGGTGTTCTTTGTTGCCTACCTTTTTGTTTTATACCATTATACCATACAAGGAAGAAGTGATCTATGTTCTTAGTAGGATGAGTGTAACTACAAGGCATCTCTGCTGTTATTCCTACCTTTAAACATTAAGCTTCTCCAAAAAGCTATTCCTAAAATGCTTTCCCCTTCACTACCCTCTTAGAGATATTCTGTACTTCAAAAACATTCCTTCTTCATCTCCCCCCACACACCCTCCATTTTTATATATAATTTATTGTCTCTCAGCCCCCTTCTCCATCAGTATGTGTAGTTTTTAGACAGTTACCTAGAGTACTAGGAAATTATGTGATTTGCTCAGGATTTATGGCCAATATGCTTCAAAAGTGGGAGTTAAACCCAGGGTTTATGGACTCTGAGCTAAGCTACCTCCTCCAAGGGCTACTTTCTCACCATATGACCAAGGACCTCCTCTGGTTTCTGAGAATTGGACTCTAGTTTTGACTGTCTACTCAGCAGTATTTTTTAAAATCAAAAAGAAAATGAACTCTTCTGTTCAATTCTTTTGATTCATTTGCTCATCTTGAGATTAAGAACCCATCCAAAAACTGGCTTATGAGACCAATGGAACTTTGGAATATCTTACTAAGTCTTTATTTTGTAGTAGAACAGTATAGGACAATTGACTCATCTATCACATGCTTCACTTTTCAATGTAGAGGTCCATTAACCAACTCTTTCATTCCAATACTAGGAAAAAGGGATGACAAAGTGTACATTTTAAACTCATACAAAAGCAGCTCTATTTTATACCCTACTATGTGTTCTCTTCCTGCCATATCCTCAGCTCTTGCCTTAGGACCATCCATGCTCACTATGTCTACTTGGTCCCAGTCACTCTGCCAGGCCATTTTCTAGTCATAATTAGTTTACTGGAAGATGAGCCTTTTAGGGGAAACATATTGTTCATATCTGTTCTCCATATAGGGTATGCACCTGTTCATTAGTACCAAGTTAAACTGACAGAAGGTCAAAGTATCCTTGACCAGGACTGCCAAAAAAAAACAAGAAGTTGGTTTGGAATCCTCCTTCAGAGCCTCTTAGTGTATAGAGCACTCCAAAAGAACCTGCTTCCAACATAACTGGTTGGGTCAACTATCAAGGAAGATCTATACATACCCACCCATGCATATCCCCAGGGTCTCTGAAATTTCATAAGTCCAATTAGGTGAAGGGAAGTCACAACTCAGAATTGTTTCTTAGATTTAACAGAGCCACACTCCAATTCCTCTTGCATCTATAACATCACAATCATGAGGAATATGGGTCCAGAGGGGCCCTACCCACTACCAATAGGAAACAGGACTGGGTCTGATGATCCAAGTAGAACAAGAATTTTGTGTGATCTCCCTTGGGTCCTTGGGGGTAAGGACAGGAATTAGAAGCATTATTATTCTCTTTTTCCAGATAAGGAAATTGAAGCTCAGAAAGGCTAAGTAATTTCCCCATAGTTACAAAACTAGCAAGTGCCAAAGGCTTCATTACAGAACCATTTTCCTGCCTTCAAATGTAGTCCCCATCCACTATTTAACACTGCTTTCCAGGATCTGTTTAACTCAAATTCTTTTGAGTTTTATTGTTTTCAATGAACTCTATTATTTTGATTAGTCATTTCTTTTCCTGGGCTATTCTTTCAGATAGAAACCTACTTGTGCTTTCCCTCACTCCTCAATACTATACATGCACTCTCCTCCAAGTTTTGGAACTATGAGGAAATCAGTTCTGGCATGATTCCTGTAAAATATGTGTCAATCTACTATCCTAAAGCCCTACTCACCATCTCTGTAACATTATAGCATTCTGTACCTGTTGCCTTACCCCTAAAAGAATAAGTTCTTTGAAGGTAAAGACTGTCTTTGCACTGGTCTTTGTATTCCCAATACTTATAGTGCTTGGAACTTAATAAATTCTTTTTTCATTTATTCATTTTATAATCTCAAATTTGCCTTTCCCTTTGTCATTTTTGCTTGCCAATACAGGAGGACTAATTTGATATAGGCAAACACAAGCAATTAGAAATGAAAATAAATTACAAAAGTTATTTTTATCAGAATAGTTAACTGCTAGTGATAATGTCTTTAACCTTTCTTCATATATCCTAATATGGCATCAGGAAACCAAAGAGGAGAGGGATTATTTAGATATGAATTTGCAAGATATATGGAAAATTCCAAATCTTGACTTTACTTCCAGTTATTGCTTTGCAAACAAAATGAAAGTCTTCAATATATAGGAAATATACCTTTCCCAGAGTTCAATTCCTAACAAAAATAGGTAAAATGCTCTGGGGTATGCAAGAGTCATCATGCAAATGGGGACAGTCATTTGTTAAATTTAATAATAAAATAAAGTGTGAGCATTTCTACCTCAGAAATTGACAAGTGTGACAAATCATGCTGGTTGTCTAGAAGTAAGAAAGGGATAGAAAAAATGAAGATTGAACTTAAAGTATATAGGGCATATATTTTTTTTGAGAATTAGCTTTCAACACAAATATCTGGCAGACCCAAACAATTTAAGGAACCCCATTATATTGGCAACAGCTTGGCAAAGAGCCCAAGGTGCAAGCAATGCACAGAGATAACAGGTACATGAACCAATATTGAAAGGAAATGCAACAGAGGCAAGAATATCTAACCCACTTTAAGGCTTACAGGCTTTTTAAAATCTTTAAAGTTTTGCCTTTTACACAGAGTCTCCCCAGTGGTTAGTGATTCTCCTCAATCCCAGGAAATTATTTCTTATTTAATATGTATTTTTAATATTTATTTCTCTGTATAAATGAAGTGCCATTCATTTTTTGTATACTTTTCTGCATATACAAGGTACCGTTATCCTTCCTCCCCTTCCCAACTAGAATGCAAGCTCTTTAAGGACAAAAACTGCTTTTGCTTTAGTCTTTGTATCACTAGCACAATATCAGTTTAACCATCTAGAGTATTAAGAATTACTAGAATCTTTTTATCAAAAAGGATTTGAATCCTGGAGAGTCTCTTGTTTACCTGGGTCATTTCTGGCCTCCACTGGCCAGAAGTGCTAAGAACAAGTCAAATTCTCTGTGGCCTTCATGGCCACAAGGTTTTATTCCTTTCTCTTATTGCTTAACTGCCTTTCTCTATTGCTATTGTAAAAGGACATGTGGATTTGTGGGTCTACCCAATCAAAAATCAGCTCATAAGACCCTACCCACTGGTAAACAAATCAAAATTACTGAACTTGCTTTATTTCAGTAAGCACTAGTCATATGATCTTGGTGTGATGGAGCTGACTCTCTAAAAAAAGCACATGCATGCTTGGATCTTGTATACAGTGATTATTCTTAGCTTAGAATGGATAATGTTATGGGGGAAATATCTCCTCTTTCAGTTCATGTGGTAAGTTACTGCTGCCAAAATAAATCTATTACAACACAGAATTTATAGAGGTAAAAAGGTAGGTTGTATTATGCATAAGCACAGATTCAGAAAGTAGAAAATAATCCTGAACCCAGGGTGGTGTTTCTGACAAGTTTTTATGAAAAAATAAAAATCGTTTACACAATGCAATCTCGTTCATTCTGTTTCAGAATCATAATCTCATATATCCCTTATAAATGAGCTTAAAATGGACACCATAGGTAAACAAAATTAGGTTTTTAAAAGCCATATTAAGCTACATTTAGAGGGTTCAGGATGGGCTGATTGAATAGGGAAATTTATATGCCTATAGTCTATGTTAGGAGAATATTTCCACAGATAATTAAATCTCTTTGAGAAGTTCAAATTTCTTTTTGACTTCTTACCTGAGGATTGTCAAAAAGTCTTCTCTTAATTCTATCATTCCATCAGTCACATTTTAGCTAAGAATGAGGTTAATATTAATAAGAGCCCACCAAATAACTATAAGAAATGGCATGATAAAAGGTAATAAAAGGAAATAAAAGGAAAGATTCACATTACAGTAGGCAAATAAATAATATATAATAACAACAAAACAATAAATAATTAAAACATTTACCAAGTGACTTGGAGCCCTACTATATCTAGAAATCCCCCAGATAGTGCAGAGTTGATTTGAACCAAGAGATTTATGAAATTCAACATGAGCTTTTAGTTTTAATTTCCTCACACCTTCCTGACCGATGAGTGACCAAAGGAATGTAAACAGCATAGTTTAAACAAGATCTTTGACTCATACATTCAGCAGGGTCAGTAGTTGGAGATAGAGAGAAAAACTGAGCTTAGAATCTCAACTCAGCCCAGATCGTGGAATTTAGGATCTGTGGCCAACTGGAACTCTTAAGAATCAGTTCTCGCCATTTCCAGCTGTCTCAATACTTGCTAGGACTGTTAACTACTTTTAGCTTAGGCTAGGTCATCTTCACAGGATGAGAGTCCTCAACAAAAGCTTCAAATCACCCTTGTATTCTTGCTTCAGGCTAAGAAAAGAGAAGTTGTCATCATGAAGTTAGAACATATTTTCAACTTATCACATTCCTTTCATGCACATTTCACTTGCAAAGGCAATTAGTTTATAACAATAGAAGCAAACATAACAAGAAAATGATAATGGGTTATTTGCTTCTTTTTGATAAGGTAAGTTACTTGTATAATATAGGGTTGAATTTCCACTTGGAAACCCTTCCATGATTCCTTAATCAGGTAAAAGTTTTGTTCTTAGTTTGGGGTATTTCACCATAGGTATTTAAAAATTAATTTCCAAATGAATGAATTTTAATGGCATGGGTTCCAGATAGAAATACTATTACAATTTTGTCCAAACTAAAAGTTCCACCCAAGCAAGATATATCTATAAATGTAAATTTTAATTTTTTTAATTTAAATTTTAATGAGTGTTCTAGCATATTTCTTTTCTTTCTTTCTTTCTTTCTTTTTTATTATGGCTTTTTATTTACCAGATATATGCCTAGGTAATTTTACAGCATTGACAATTGCCAAACTTTTTGTTCCGATTTTTCCCCTCCTTCCCCCCACCCCTCTCCCTCAGATGGCAAGTTGACCAATACATGTTACATATGTTAAAGTATAAATTAAATACAATATATGTATACATGTCCAAACAGTTGTTTTGCTATACAAAAAGAATTGGACTTTGAAATAGTGTAAAATTAGCCTGTGAAGGAAATCAAAAGTGCAGGTGGACAAAAATAGAGGGATTGGGAATTCTATGTAGTGGTTCATAGTCATCTCCCAGAGTTCTTTCGCTGGGTGTAGCTGGTTCAGTTCATTACTGCTCTATTGGAACTAATTTGTTTCATCTCATTGTTGAAAATGGCCACATCCATAAGAATTGATCATCATATAGTGTTGTTGGTGAAGTATTAATGATCTTCTGGTCCTGCTCATTTCACTCAGCTTCAATTCATGGAAGTCTCTCCAGGCCTTTCTGAAATCATCCTGCTGGTCATTTCTTACAGAACAATAATATTCCATAATATTCATATACCACAATGTATTCAGAAATCTCCAATTGATGGGCATCCACATAGTTTCCAGTTTCTGGCCACGACAAAGAGGGCTGCCACAAAACATTCTTGCACATACAGGTCCCTTTCCCTTCTTTAAAACCTCTTTAGGATATAAACCCAGTAGTAAGTGTCCTAGCATAAAAATATAGAGTTAGGCATGTTGTATATAGAGATTTAGGCATGTTTGTCTGGTTGTGTAAGTTTACCTTAGTGCCTGTCTATTTGGATTTAGGTCTATTGAATCTCTGAGTAGTTTGCTGTCTATTCCCAGCAAGAAATAAAGAGCTGGTCTGAGCAAGCCAGATACTGAAAGCTCCAGTTTCTATCTGTGTTGGAGTGATGAGTCAAATGAGTGAGAGATGACCGAAACATATTCTTGTCCTTCGTGTCCAGAAGGAGCTCTGGTACAGGGTACATCAGCATCATTTTTTCTTCCTTCCAGGTAGTCACAATTTAAAAAAAAAAAAAAGATAGCATTACCACCAATCACTAAGACCAATAATGTTTCTACCCTCAACCTTGATTTCTTTTCCTTCTGATGCAGGTTTAAGATTCCTTTCTAATTGCCTAACCCCCATGGCTGACCTTTATTCACAAATCCTGGTCAAAAGCACCCTTTTGAATATCTAGGCCCAGCCCCCACTATCAGCTCAGCTTCCCCCAGCCCTCACCTGATCTGAGCTAACTGAAAAGCCCACCAAGAACTTGGGGGTACTGCCCACAATCTCCTAGGTATAAAAAAGCCAAGCCAGAGCTCTCTCTTTGCAGGAGCCCTTCCCCCCAACACATGGTATCCTTCTGGCCATGTAAGGGTTCCTGCCCCCCCCCCCCCCAGCAGCTACCGCTGGCCCCGGTGTCTTTCTAACAGAGCTTTACTTCCAAGTTTCTACAATAAACCTTTTTTTTTTTTAATCAATCTAGGTTTTTGGGCCTGTAAATTCATTTACAGGGGACACTGCACCTCATGGGATCATCTTACTATTTTTGCACTGGCAAATGGGGTTCCCCCTTTCCTTTCATCACTTCTATTTCCTTTAAAGCCTTTCTTTAATTTGCCTTCTTTCTTACATATAATGTAAAAAATTTCCTCCACTGATTCCTTAGCATCTGGCCAGAAATATATATGAGTCTTCTCAAATTCAAAAAAAAAAAGAAAGAAAGAAACCTTTCCTTTACCTTTCTTTCTCCTAATTCAACTCTTTCTTACCATCTATGATAAACTTCTTAAAAACATTGTCTATCAGCCTCTTCTAATTGAGCCTGTTCAACTTAAGACTTTTCTAAAATTGCTCTTAGATCACTAAGTGGTTCAATTCAATGAATTTTTAACCAGTCTTCATTCTCCTTGACTTCTCTACCACATTTGATATCACTGATTATTTCCTACTGAATACAATCACTCCCTTTGATTGAGAGACACCAAACCCTCTTGATTCTCCTAAAACTTTTCTAATTATTTTTTCTATCCTTAATTTTTCATTTTCTTCCTGGCTTCCTGGGATGTGTGGATATCCCAAGGATCTGTTGCTTAATTGCCTCTTTTCTTCTGTGACAAAACTCTCCCCTTTGCCAATATCTTTCACTTGCAGATTTCAACCATCAGATGATTTCTAAATCTTTATCTTCAATTATTGCTTATCTTACAAACTCCAGAAACAACATTTCCATCTGCTTTAGGGGAATGTCTTTATCTAGAAATCACACTAACAATTCTGCTTACTCTGGGACCATAAAGTCAGAGTTGGAAAGAACCTTAAAAGCCATCTAGGCAATCCTTCTTATATTTTAGAGGAGGAAAATAAGACCCCCAGAGGGGAAATTAATACTGAAGGTTACCCAGGTAATAAATGGAGTTTGAACCCAGATCATCTGAAAATTGCTCTTTTCACTGAATTATTTCCAACTATGGAACTACCTGTTTGATCTTTTACAACTTGATACCATCCTAATCTTCTAGTTTTATGTAGTTAGCATTAGTATCTTTCACATGCACTAAGCTCCAGCCAAACTTTTAAACTAAATGTAGCTCCATTGCTTTTCCACCTCCCCTTTCCATGTACCTTTACCTTGTTCTGAAAATCTTTCTTTTATCTCTTTGCCCACAGAGTGCCTATTCATTCTCTTTTTTAAAAAATTTTATGTTTTGTATGGGATTGCCTGTCATCTAGGTGAGGGGGTAGAGAGAGGGAGGGGAAATTCGGAAAAGAAGTGAGTACAAGGGATAATGCTGTAAAAAAAAAAAAAAAAAAAATTACCCATGCATATGTACTGTCAAAAAATTATTATAATTATAAAATTTTAAAAAAATTATGTTTTCCAAATACATACATAAACAATTTTTAACATTTTTTAAATTTTGATTCCCAAATTTCTTTCCCTACTTCCTTCCCCTCACTTTCCCTACTTTCTTCCTGAGGTGGCAAGTTATACATGTCATGCAAAATATATTTCCATATTAGTCATGTTGTGAAAAAAAACAGACCAAAACAAATAAATGAACACAAAAATAATAAAGTAAAAAATGGTATCCTTCCATCTTCATTTAAACTTCATCAGTTCTTTCTCTAGATGTGGATAACATTTTTCATCATAAGTTCTTTGGAATTTTCTTGGATCATTGCATTGCTGACAGTAGCTTCATAATTCATTCAGTTGCTCACTGCATAATATTGCTATTACTGTTTATAATGTTCTCTTGGTTTTGCTCATTTCACCATGCATCAGTTCATGTAAATCCTTCCAGATTTTTCAGAAAGCATTCTGCTCATTATTTTTTATTGCATAATAGTATTCTATTACAATCATATACTACAACTTGTTCAGCTAATCTCCAATTGATAGGCACAGCCTCTTTTCCATCATAAAAAGAACTGCTATAAATATTTTTGTACAGAGAGGTTCTTTTCCTTTTAAAAAATTTTCTTTGAAATAGAGACCTTGTAGTGATTTTGCTATGACCAAGAGTACACATGGTTTTATAGCACTTTCAGCATAGTTCCAAATTACTCTCCAGAATGGTTAGATCCATTCACAGTTCTCCCACCAGTGAATTAGTGTCCCAATTTTCCCATGTCCCCTCCAATATTTATCATTTTCCTTTTCTGTAATGTTAGCTAATCTGCTAGATATGAGGAGGTATCTCAGAGTTGTTTTGTTTTGCATTTCTCTGATCAATGATGATTTGGAGTAGGGCTTTTTAAATGACTATAGATAGCTTTGATTTCTTCTGAAAATTGCTTATTAATATCTTTTGAATGTTTATCAATTGGGATATAACTTGTATTTTTATATAATTGACTCCATTTTTTAATATATTTGAGAAATGAGGCCTTTATCAGAGACATTTGTTAATCCTATCTGCTTTCCTTCTAATCTTGGCTGCATTGTCTTGTTTGTACAAAAATTTTTAAATCAATATAATCAAAATAATCCATTTTATATCTTGCAATGTTCACTATCACTAATGTAATAAATGCTTTCCTTCTCCATATCTCTGATAGGTAAACTATTCCATGCTTCCCTAATTTTCTGATCATACCACCCTTTATGTTTAAATAATGTATCTATCTATTTTTATCTTATCTCTGTCTATAGCTAGTCTCTGACAAATTTCACAATTTTTTCAATAGTTTTTGTGAAATAGTGACTTCCTGTCTCAAGACAAGATAAATCTTGGATTTGGGGGCTTATCAAACATTAGACTATATTGGTCATTTGTTGTCATTCAGCTATTTCATTCATGTCTAACTCTTCATGACTCATTTGTGATTTTCTTAGCAAAGATATTGGAGTGGTTTGCCATTTCTTTCTCCAGGTCATTTTACAGATGGGGAAACTGAGGTAAGCAGGCTTTAGTTACTTGCCTAGGTCACTTTGCAAGTAAGTATTTAAAACCAAATTTGAACTCAGGAAAATGTCTTTCTGGTTCCCAGGCCAATGCTCTAGCCACTGCACCACATAGCTGCCTCATTATACAATTAAAAGTTCTACATTCAAATTATAATTCTTGCTACCATATTAAAATATAGCAGTCATTTTTTTTCTTCAGGCAATTATTCTTATTTCTCATATCGAAGGCTTGATGAGATCACAAAAATATTATTGGTTATCTATCATTTATCCAAATAGAAATTATCTACTATTAAGGGAAAATGTTGACATTCTAAAATATTCTATTAGTCACACTAAAAAGAATTTTTAATTATTTGCATTTATTCAAGTGTCTTCCAACTTATAAAAAAAATTCACTGATAGGTTAATTAAGAATTATAAAATAAATAGTACATAAAAAAGTCAGTATGTGTATTGTGTACCTAATCTACTCTACTGAATCACCACTCAAATATTTCTTAGTCAATATCAGAGTGTTTTGATTATTACTATTACTACTTCATAATACAGTTTGAGATCTGCTAATGGTAGACTACCTTCATTCACTTTTTTTTTTCATTAATTTCCTTGATATACTTGACCTTTTGTTCTTTCAGATGAATTTTGTTGTGTGTTTTTTTCCTACTTCTACAAAATAATTTTTGGTAGTTTGGTTTAACATCGAATAATTAATTTATGTGGAAGTACCATTTTTATTATATTGGCTTGGCCCAGCCATGAATAATTAATATTTTTCCTATTGTTCAGATCTGACTTTATTGGTATGAAAAGTATTTTGTAATTGTATTTACATAGTTCCTGGGTTTGTCTTGGCAAGTTGACACCCAAATATTTTATATTTTTTAAAGTTATTATAAATGGAATTTCTCTTTCTATATATTGCTGCTGGATTTTGTTAGTAGTATATAGAAATGCTGATTATTTATGTACATTTATTTTATATCCTGAAATTTGGTTAAAGTTGCTAATTATTTCAATTAGTTTTTTAGTTGAATCTCTAGAATTCTCTAAATATACCGTCATACCATCTATAAAGAGTAATAACATTGTTTCCTCATTGCCTATTCTCATTCACTCAGTTTCTTATTATTATTATTATTATTATTATTATGGTAGCTAGCATTTCTAGTACAATATTAAATAATAGTGATGATAATGGACATTCTTACTTCATTCCTAATTTTAGTGTAGAAACCGTCTAGCTTACCTCCATTGCAGATGATGTTTGCTGATGGTTTTAAATAGGTACTATATATAATTTTAAGGAAAACCCATTTATTTCTATATTCTCTAGTGTTATAAAAAGCCTTTCTGCATCTATTGAAATAATCATATGATTTTTTTTTGTTTTTTCATTAATATTGACAATTATGCTGATGGTTTTCCCAATATTTAATCAGTGCTGTATTCCTAGTAAAATTCCACCTGGTTATAGTGGGTGTCTCCTTGCTGTAGTCTTCTTACTAGTATTTCATTTAAATTTTTTCAGCAAAATTCATTACAAAAATTAGTCTGTAGTTTTCTTTCTCTGTTTTTGCTCTTCCTGGTTTAGATAAGAGCACTATTTTTGTCATAAAAGAAATTTTAAAGAGATCTTTCTTTGCCTATTTTTCCAAATAGTTTGTTTCGTATTAAAATTACAATTATTCCTTCATCGTGACTTTCCCCATCACAATTTTGATATATTGTAGGTTGGCATAAGAAATAAAATGGGAATTTGGGGAGAGTTTTACAGAATCAGTACTTGATATATAAAGGCCAGCAGATGACACAGAAAAACTTTGGAAACTCAGAAATGCATAAAATATACATGTATAATATTTTATAATATCAATGTATTTTATCTTTTAATACCATGACAAATCAAACTTCTTTTCCAGTACAAAGGAAGGGCCAAAAAATTTTACATGGATTTCCAAATCACTGGAACTTTTCATCTCTAAGATCTGGCTATTTAAGTATTCTCTTTCCTTTTGAATAGGTAGGCTGATCCTAAACTTTGAAAGTATTATTTTTTCTGGTTTGTTGGATAAATCTGCTACATAGATACCCCAGAGTTGTGCAGCCATGTGACTATGTGGCTCATGCAACTTGAATAGGTCTCTATCCTTTAATGTCTCTCTTAAATGATTCAATACTTGTGCTATATGCCAAATAAGTTCCATTGCCCCAACCCCAAAAAAATCTCATCTCCTGAATGGATTCAAGGGAAGATTACACTAAATCATCCATATTCTTTCTTCCATTTCCTCAAAAAGCCTCTGGCATGCATTCTCTAAGACAGCTGGCTAGGATTAGAAGATCTATGGCTGGAAGTAGTTTTACCCTGTGCAAAGTGAACAAGCTCAAAATGAAGGAAAATTATCTTGGAAAATGAGAGAAAATGAATCATACAGATGGCAAAGTGGTCAGGCCTAGGCAAAGCTGCATATGTGGCAGGAGACAGGCTTATGTAGCAACCTTTGCCTAGTTGGTTGTGTGAAAACCATAATGACATACCAAACAATGATGAAATAGTAAATTACCCTCAAAGTAATCCTGGATGACAACCTTCGTTTCTGAATAGAAGAAGACCCTCTATTGTCTGGTTCTTTCCTTTCTCTCCTCTCCCTTCTTCCCCCAAAATTCAGTTTTTCTTGAATATAACTATGCCATAGGTTTTGTCATGCCAGTCAGTAGAACAGTTTCATTCTTAGGTCATGATGAGTGAAGGAGCATTTTAATGAAGTGATCTGATGACTGGTCTTATATTGAGGAAACTTAAATTCAAATTCTGCCTCATAGATAGATAGATAGATAGATAGATAGACAGACAGATATATGTTTGATCATTTAACCATAGCCAAATCACTTTAAGTGTTGTCAAGCAAGTCTCTAAACTTCTAACTTAACAAATTGTGATCTGCATCAGTAGGACAAGTTTCTAAACTAAGAGTTCCCTCATTCTCTCTATCTCTCTTTCTCTGTTTCTCTCTCTCTCTCTCTCTCTCTCTCTCTCTCTCTCTCTCTCTCTCTCTCTCGCTCTCTCTCTCTCGCTCTCTCTCTCGCTCTCTCTCACACACACACACACACACACACACACACACACACACACTCTTAGAAGATGGACCACCAAGGTATATAGTTGAAAGGATATGAGGTAAGACTTTTCAAAAGTAAAATTTTCAATGAGGGAGTACAATATAAAAGTATATTCAGAATAATAAAATCTTCTTCAAATCCTGAATTTCAGGGGCAACTCTTCTTCCCAAACAAGCTTGAAAAGACAAAGAAAGGAAATGAAGCACCATTTTCAAAGTTAAAAGTCTGAAAACAGAATTTACAATCCCCAGAATTAATATAGGTTAAAAATATAAATTGGATCTGAAGTTAATGTCATGTTTATGAAGATTTACTAAAGTCATAAATAATAGATTCAACAGAAATTATAAATGGAAAAAAAAGAGTAAAGTATGTCCCTAAATTGTTAAAGTAGATATTGTGTGGTACAGCAAGTCCTAACTCAAAATAACTACTCAGAGATTTCTCAAAGTGAAGGAAGAAGCTTTATTAGAATTTCATGAGAAGCTGATGGTTCACTCACTGGAGTTCTCCAGAGAGAAGAGGCCGATTTCACAGAAGTTAAGGGCGATTATATAGTCATAACCCACAAGAATCCATGACTCCCTCCTCTTATCCAGTTAATTTTCACTGTCTGCTTAGGTGGAAGTAGCACAGGTTTGTTAAATTCTAGCCAAGCCGATATAGCCGACTTATTTCATATGTGTTTACCTATGTTTATGGTGGTCATTTTCATAAGGTTTACAAATGTGTTTGTAAGGTGTGTTTGCCTAAGTTTATGATACTTGAGCTAGTATGAGCATTCTAGTATAAGGTTTGTACAAAGAATTTCATTTTCCAAATCCATCAGAACTTCATAAGCTAAATTTAGGTTATAAATTCAATCTACCTTAGTTAATAATTTTATGAGAAATCACATAATCCCTCACAATAAGGATATTTGTTTAGAGACAAATAATCTATTAAACCAGAGGAGTTAGTAGGTTTAGCCAGTTTACCTCAGGATTCCTCAATCAACAAATAGAGATAGCTAGTTTGGAGACTTCTTGAATA
Source organism: Sminthopsis crassicaudata (assembly GCF_048593235.1). Classification (NCBI taxonomy): domain Eukaryota; kingdom Metazoa; phylum Chordata; class Mammalia; order Dasyuromorphia; family Dasyuridae; genus Sminthopsis; species Sminthopsis crassicaudata. The sequence goes on from NC_133621.1 coordinate 142,915,265, forward strand.
TTTCCAGGCCATTAAATAATTAGTCATGTTTTTCTCTAAGCAGTTAAGTAGAGGTCCAGGAGGTTATCTCAGGTATTTCTGCTAGAAGAGCAAGTCTTTTGTTCCTCTTCCCAGAGCCTTAATGATTAACATATCCTTGGTGCTAAATCTTGATTTTCCAGCAGTTGAGAAGTCCTCAGTTTCCCATTTCACTCAATATCACGGAGAACATGCTTTCCCAAAATATGTTTCTTTCTTAGCATCACTGTCAAAAGCAAATGATCAAGCTTTAGGGTTCATCATTCTGAATGTATTATTGGGGTATTTCCTGTTTTTGCCACCAGAAATTGGTGAAGTAATTTAAGAAAGCTAATACTGAAATTCATTTGCTTCTTTAAACTAATCAAAGTAGTTGTGGTCTCCATTAAAGAGATTGAAAGTGAATACAAAGATTTTGTGATTAAGTTTTACTAATGGTTTAATCTTAAGCTTTTTATTACCTACCTCAATTGGCTATAAATCATTTAATAAGAAAGTTAACTAATTTTTCACCCAGAATCATATTATCTTTATTAATGTCAAATTATAAAAAAGAGTAATGAGAATGCAGGGGAATATTTGATAAAATCAAAGTTCTCAGTAGAACTATCTTTAGAGGGTACTAAGGTCATTATGAGCTTTATGACTATTATTCAATCTTAAAAAAGAAAACAGTCAATGTAAACATAAATGTGGTTTACATATGCACTAGAAAATCTTCTACCTAAGTGTGAGGGAAAGGGTAAATTTATGAAGCTTTGGTAAAAGAATTTTGAATAATAAGTTATTGATTTTTCAGCTTGTTTTCAGCTTTGATTTCTTCTTTTTTGATTACTTCATCAATATCCATTCATAAGTTTTCCTAATTGACCTTTTAGCAATTCTTATTAAAATCATTGCCTAGCCTAAGATATGACCATTCAGGCCAATCACTCCAACTCTGTCTTTTCAAAGACCTTAAGTTTCTGGCAGTGGTCTAATACAGGTAAGTCTCTGGGTCAAAGAATCATAAATATAGTAAAAGCTTGCTTGTTGTCAAAGTAGATCAGAGGTTAGACGCATATAATCAAAGAGGTTCACTATGGGAACATGTAACCTGAGGCAATGCTGTATGCAGATTAAAGTGAAAAAGACAAAACAAAAGCAAAAGAAATAGATTTTTGTTCTGGAAAAATAAGAGCCTAGGCTGAGATGCATACAAGATAGCAGCTAACATACTTGAACCACTTATTTCACAGGGTAGTTGAGAGAAAATATCTTTGTAAACCTTAAAATCCAATATAATAAGATGATGATTGATTCTCAATAAAAACTCATTAAGCATCTATTATGTGCCAAGTGTTACATTTTGCACTGAGGATATAAATACAAGAATTAAGCATTCTTTAATGTTTTCAAGAAGTTTACATTAAAACGATGGTTATTATAATTAAGTTAGCTTTCAGTTGTGCTACTGACTCCTAGCTCAGTTAGAATATTAGTACCTTATGGGCCGAAACTTTTTTTTTTTTGCTTATATTTGTATTCCCTTCATTTGACACAGTATTAACACATGTAAGGCACTTAAAAATGTGCATTGATTTGTTGACTTGACATTAACTTTTTTGGTTGCTATAGCACATTGCTGATGTATATTTATCTTTAAGTCACTTATTGAAAGCTTAAATAACACATCTTTAAACACAAATCTCTGGGAAGCTTCTCTTGAGGTCTCCTTTAAAATTGACATCAAACATTTTTGACTATTTTTTTTAAGTCTAATCATTCAGTCAGTTATGAAACCACCTAATTGTACTACATCTAGCCCATCTTTTCTGTAAAAATAGCATAAGATTTGATGAAATGTTTTGTTGAAATTTAGGTAAATTATAGATCTCCAGCATTCCTTTTATCCTTTATTCTATTTTATTATCCTTACTTTAGTAATCCTGTGGAAAAATAAAATAAAATGAAGCTAGTCTGGAATGGTCTGTCCTTGATGAACCCATAATGAAGAGGTTCAGGGTTATGTCCCCAAATGATGAAGTTCAGTGCAGGGTAGGGAGTTGTGGGAACCCCTTTTGTCAGCACAGAGGTCCTTTGTAAAGGAATTTACGAACCCAAAAAGCTAGGCTGGCAAAAAGAAGTTTATTGTTGGCATTGGGAAGTCAGTCTTTGCTAGAAAGACTGAATTCCTTGGTGGCAGGTTCTGACAAAGAAGTAAAGCTTCTAGTGGAGGAGTCCTGGCAGAGAGAGGGAGAATTTTTAGCAGAGAAATCCTGACAGAGAGATGAATAAGGTCTTGTTAGGGAAATAGGTGAGAAAGAGATAAAGAGGGGTTAACATTGAAAGAGAATATCATTTCAGTGGGCAGAGGATTGCAGCTTATGCCAAGGAGAGAGAGAGATTCCTTGGTATGTTAGGTCCTCTGTAAGGAGTAAGCCCCAAGTTGGCTTTTTTTATAATTGAAGCTACGCTACAAGCTAGGGGCAGCTCTTGATGGGGGCTGGATGCAGTTTGAGCTGGAATCAGAATAGAAAATATTGGAATTGAATGAGTGTCTCTGAGTTAATTTCGAACTTAAATAGAGTTGGAATCTCCAGCCAGATCTGACTAAGTCCTAGCCCCACCTGGATAACAGAATGAAACCACTTTACCTTGATTCCCTGGGGCAGGTCTCTCAGGGGAGAGCTTAGCATTCTCCCCCAAAATCAGAGAGAGAAAGAGAAAGTTTCGGGGCTCCCCTCATCAATAATGGCTCTTGATGATCAATGATTTATTTTATAGATGTTCATTAACCTTTCTTCTAGTAATGAATTTTAGAATTTTGTTAGGCATCAAAATCAAATTCATTGATCTATAATTTAAGAACTCCATTATTTTCTCTTTTTTTTTTGAAGATTGGACTTCCATATGTCCTCCTATTATTTAATGTACTTCTCATATACCAAAATCTTTCCAAAGTCACCTATAGTGGCCCAGAAGTCACATTTATCAGTTTACTAAGTACATTAGCAAGTTCATCTGAGCCAAGTGACTTAAACAAATAAAAAACTGCTAGGTTTTCCCTATTTCCTTACTTATTTTGATATATCAGCTTATTAACTTTTATCCATCTTTGATTTATTCTTTTCGATGGAAATTCTACAATAGAGAAACTGTAAGAAAAACAAAGAGTTCAGATGCTAAGTTCTTTCTGTCATTAGCTTTCACTATCCCATCCACCCAAAGCAATAGCTTTTTTTCCTTCTTTGCTCCTGGGGGTACAGTAAATAGAACACTGGACCTACAGTGAGAAAAACCTGAGTTCAAATCATCTCTCAGAGACTAATTAGTTAAGTGGTCTTGGGCAAGTCCTTTAATTTCTGTTTCTCAATTTCCTCAAGCATAAAATGGGGATAATAATGTCTACCTCCCAGTGCTGTTTTAAAGATTAAATCAGATAACAGGGTTCTTAGCACAGTGCTTAACACACAGCAAGTTCTTAATAAATGTTTATTTCCTTTCTTTCACATAGATAAAAACAAACTTTTGTTATCCTTTATTTCCCCACCAACCTCAAATCATTATAGTTATAGGCTTCTATAATGAATCTTAGTGAGGAATCCCAGTGAGTCTTAGGCATGCCTTTGTGTAAATTTGTTTGCTGAGAACTTTGGAACATGCTAGCAATTATCTGATAGAACCTTAGGAAGCCCAAGAAAACACTTTCTGGTGTCTTAATTAATGAGTGTCCCTTATGGCAGACCTGTGCTTACCCTGGAAACCTTACCAGTTCCTGGAATAAACATAATCCTCCTAAAGGAATGAACAAATATTCTCCTTGGTGGGCTTCTTGTGATGGAGCATCCTGGACCTGGAAGGCTATTACTCAGGAGTCAAGTATCAAATGAGAATACTTAGAGTAGAACTTTCTTTGTTTTCACACTATAAAATCCCCTTCATGGAAAGGGACTTTGAAGATTTGGGCTAGGAAGTTTTGTACAACTTGCCTAGGAATGGGTCCCACTCAAGATTCCAAATAGTTGTGATCATGAGTCTTCCTAGCTAAGAAATTCAGATGTTGATACTTCCTCATGATATATGTCGTATATTGTTTGTTTGTTTGTTACAGTGGCCACTGAATTTGTTAAGTGTGCATTACTTTTATGCTTTGAGTTTACTTTTCCCTTATTTTTTATTTAAATCAAGCTTCTGAGCAGTAAATAAACTACCCTCTTTAAAACTATGCCTGTTGAATGTGAACTCCAAATTTAGATTAATCTTACATAAACTGGTATCACAAATAGGATTTACAATCAACATTCTGTTCTTAAAGTGAAATAAGAACAAGAAAAAAAATACATATTCACGGATGGGATGATAGCAAGAGTGAGCTAAAGGAATGGGCTTCTGTGAGGATTGGGGGAGTCATTTACAATGTGCTCCCTCAAGTCACACAATGTACAGAGATTATATCTTTTTTTTAAAAGTGAATGAAGTGAAGATGGTTGAAGAGAGCAAGAGAAGGGTAAGATTAGAATGAGAAAATTAAGCATGTTGGGAATAAAAGAGTATGGGCTGAAAGGAATTTGAAAGTTTGGGAATTCTGGAAACAGAAAAGTGGTTGACTGCTTTTAAAACCTAGTGGCAAATAGCCTATATTTGCATAGTCAGGTATTTAACCCTTTTCTCATTCGAAAAAGGAAAGAGAAAAGATTTGTGTGGGTTGACAAAACAATCAAAAGGTAATGGTTTCTTTATAAAATTGCAGAACTGAGATTTGGCTTGTAATTAAAAGTTTGTTAAAAAGAAATGTTTAAACCTAGTTAAGAATAGTAAATATTGTATATAGAAAAGTGGGGTGAGATTTATTTTTAAAAGCCACCTTAACTAATTATCTGGATTGGATTTGCACTTTAAAAGCCTAGAAATCTGAGAATTACATCTCCCTTCTCTTCACTGAAATGGGAGGGAGGGAAGCAAAAGATAGTAAATAGACTAGAGCAAGAGCAGCAAGTGGGATCTTTTTGTTTGTTTTTGGAATTCCTGGAAATTCCTCTTAAATTGTAAATTTGTTAGGTTTCTTAAAACTATCTGGTGAGTAAGATTGTATCCCTGAGAAATAACTTGTTTGAGTTATGTAGGTCCCAATGAAGGAATGAGTTTATTGATAATCTACAACTTTGTTACTTAGGAAAAATTTCTAATGATTGACTTTTACACCAGAAATGTTGAGCTTAAGACCATCTCAGATTATCGGGATGGCAGTTGTGCATTTTATGTGATGAATCTCTTACTATTACAATTATGTGAGACAATCACTATTAAATGGAGTGAAATTTTGGTGCAAATATTGAAACATTACTATTGGAAATTTAAATCTGTGTTTAAGAAAGGTTCTCCTTGATAACTTACTCAACCTAATGAGGTTACCTATTTGTATAAAGTGTCCTATTTGTACCTTTTGTTTTGTGAAGTAATGACTCTAAAACTTAAAACTGGTATAACTAATGTGTATTGGGTTATAAGGTTGATATAGAATATGAAATTTTCATACAAGGAAGAAAATACGGGTAACTATTTGGCTACCACTCCTGAAAATGTTTGATTAAAAAAATTTTTTTGGAAGTTATCTGGAATTGGGGATTAAAAATTGCAAGATTTCATGGTTTTATTTTGGCTCCGTTGTCATAAGTGGGTATAATTATAGGCCTTTCCCTTATAAAATGAGGGAAATATCCAAGAACACAGCTCCTGTTCCGGACCCTCTGCTGGTTAAATGAAATTCCTTTGACATTAATTGCTTAAGTTGTTTAAAAGGATGGCTCATGTTTTCACAGTGTTAATAAGTAATTTTAAAAAATTTTTCATGTCTATGGCTATTTTAAGGCAAAGTCATTTGTGATGTTATAGAAAAGATTCTACTACTTAGCAATGCAAGAAACTTTTGAGAAGTTTGTTAGAACTACAAGTTCTGGGGTAGTTAGTTGGCACAGTGGATAGAGCACCAGCCCTGAAGTCAGGAGGACCTGAATTCAAATGTGATCTTAGACACTTAACACTTCCTAGCTATATGACCCTGGGAAAGTCACTTAACCCCAATTGCCTCAGCAAAAAGCAAAAAAAAAAAAAAAAAAAAGAAAGAAAAAAAAAAAGAACTACAAGTTCTCTGAAAATGATTACTTCGACTAAGTTCTCCATTTGTCTTCAGCAAAATTATTTAATATTTATTTAAGTGCTTCATGGTCTCCTTGTTTAATGAACATGATAACAAATATGATCTATAACTGTCTTGAAGTACTTAGAACAAAACTTTAACCTGATATTTCTGCACTTAGTTTTGACTATATTCTACAGGCACATGTGTAGGGTAGACACAATGGTTTGTAAGATATTTTTTTACATAGATTTTCAGCCTTTGATTAGTGAAACTTGCTATTGAGATTAAACCTCTTGGGACTGTAACTAATATTGTTTTGAGTTTTGAACTTGGGAGTGATAGTCTGATAAATTATTAAGGAGATAATCCATCACTTGAAAAAAAAAAAAAAAACATAAACTACTCAAAGGAATGTAATCCTGAACTGTTACAGTTAGAGGTCTATATCTAGATAAGAGTTGGGAGGACAACCTTGACCTCTGCTCAAGATGGGATCCTTCTGACTCAGTTTCTCAGTTGTGTTGCTTTGAATAAGAGGCCACCTGATTATTACTGAGTCCAGCTATAAGGTGGAATTATTACTGCATAATTAGTTATCAAACTAAGTTAAGGATTTTTTATCCCATCATGTGTGTGCTCCCAACCTGAGGCCTGAAGGACCAATTTTAATGATATTATAATCATGCCCCTGTTTATCCTCCTATAGCAAAGTAGTCAGTAAAAGCCATAAGCACAATTCAATGATATAATATCTTGCTATTTTCAATCTGAAAATAAGTGATCATTATATCTTGAGTAATTAAGTGAATGAATATTTAAACAAGGAGACCATGATGCACTTAAATATTAAATTAAATAATGTAAGGACAATTAACACAACTAATTATAATTTTATTGTTTATCAAAACTAAAGATGAAACATCTTTAACATTTATCTGTGCTATGTGTCCTATGGCACAGATATGCTTTCTTGTTGTTGTCTGAGTGGGTCCCCTGTTACAATGTATTTGGGATTTAGGATGGGCAACATTGGATTAAGATTTAGGTAAAGGATACAATTCAGTAACATATACATATAGAATGTATATAGTTGTGACTAGTTACAGACAAGTAATTACAATGAGTATTTGTGCCCTAATGGATAAAGATAATTTTATAGAACTGTGTACAATTTAGAATAATGTATGTTTTGTTACAAGGACTGGATTTTTTTTTAAATGTAGAGTAAGTTAAACATATGATTTGAGAATAGGTATAGTAGGTTTGGATCTTTTAGAAAGATTTGGAATCACAGTTCTACTATGATTTCATGAGGAAAACCATGAAAAAAGCACCAGTGCTTGAGTAGAATTGGCAAAGCACTCTGAAAAAAGTCTGTAAAGAGCCATCTCAATGACTGTATTACTACTGGTTGCCCCACACCAAAATGGTATCGTTTCCAGTGGCTATGGAGAACCTGAGAACGAAGGGAACATCTGAGCACTATCCAATCTGGCCATTCCTTCTGCCTTGGCATCCAAAGAAAAATGCAAGATTAAATTGGGAAGAATTAAGTCAAGGGTAATACCTAATGGATTCAAGACTAGAAATCCAGTTACTTCTAGAGCTTAGTCAATCCTATTCTGGTGGGTAATTATTATTGGATAAATTACACTAGGGAGGCAGTGAAGGGTATTGCTAGCCATTTGGATGCTATAAGCAGAATATATAGATCATGAAGTTATTTTAACCAATATAATTGCTGCTATTGAGCAACTTGCAAACAAAATTGCCTAAGGTTTACAGAATTTTCAAGAACCCCTAGATTTCCTAGCTTATGTCATCCTTAACAATCAAATAGCCTTAAATTATTTATTTGCTGCAGATCATAAATAACTCATGTTGTGTTTACATTAATAAATCAAGTGCCATTGAAACTAACATACATAATATTCACAATATTGCACATTTGGATGCATGATACCCAAGCATAATTTTTTTCCATCAGCATCAGAATAGGACTCAATTGGAAACACTTATCATGTCTATACCCTATCATTTTAATATGCTTGCTCTCTGCTTTGGACCTTGTATTATGAATAGCCTTTCAAATATGGTTTCTTCTAGATTACAAGTTTTTTTCAATGTTTAAGTGAATGTCTAATCAGTTGAAGCCCTCTTGTTTTATTTGACCAATTTGAAAACATGTCTGATCCTAGGGCCAAATTGTAAGGAATCCTAGTGAGTAAGGAATCTTAAGTAAGTCTCAGTCATGTCTTTTGTGTAACTTTTTGCTGAGATAATGACAACATGCTTGCAGTTATCTGATAGAATTCCAGGAAAGCACAAAGAAGTTAAAAGCCACTCTTCTGATGCATTAATTAATTAGTGAGTATCCTTTATTGCAGACTTGTACTTATCCTGGAAACCTGGTCCGTTTCTGTAGTAAATACAATCATCCTAAAGGAATGAACAAATATTTTCCTTGGTGGATCTCTTGTGATGGAGTATCCTGTACTTAGGAAGACTACATCTCAAAAATCATATATCAAAATAATACTTAGCATAGTGCCTTCTTTGTTCTCAGCATATTAAAAACTCCTTGGTGGAAAAGGATTTTGAGGATTTGGGCTAGGAAGTCTTATACAAACTTGCCTAGCAATGGCTCTCAGTTGAGACTCTAAATAGCTATGACCATAAGTCCTCTCGGCCAAGGGATTCAGATGCTGGTGCTTCCTTGGAGTGGTAATGATACATGTTGCATGTTGTTTGTTTATTAGTTATAGTGGCCACTGTGTTTGTTAATTGTATATTACCTTGGTGCTATGAGTTTCCTCTTCTCTTATGTCTTATGTCTTATGTCAAGATTTTGAGCAGTAATAAAAATTATATCAATCCTCTTTAAGACTATGCCTATTGAATGTGAATTCCAAACCTAGATTAATCTTTTTTTATTATAGCTTTTTTATTTACAAGATATATGCATAGGTAATTTTTCTTTTCTTTTTAAATTAATTTTATAATTATAACATTTTTTTGATAGTACATATGCATAGGTAATTTTTTTTTACAACATTATCCCTTGTACTCCCTTCTGTTCCGAATTTTTCCCCTCCTTCCCTCCACCCCCTCCCCTAGATGGCAGGCATTCCCATACATATTAAATATGTTATAGTATATCCTAGGTACAATATATATGTGCAGAACCGAATTTTGTTGTTGTTGTTGTTGCAAAGGAAGAATTGTATTTGGATGGTAAAAATAAGCTGGGAAGAAAAACAAAAAATAAAATCCTCATAATTTACACTCATTTCCCAGTGTTCCTTTTCTGGGTGTAGCTGATTCTGTCCATCATTGATCAATTGGAATTGGATTAGCTCTTCTCTATGTTGAAGATATCCACTTCCATCAGAATACATCCTCATACAGTATCATTGTTGAAGTGTATAATGATCTCCTAGTTCTGCTTGTTTCACTCAGCATCAGTTGATGTAAGTCTCTCCAAGCCTCTCTGTATTCCTCCTGCTGTCCATTTCTTACAGAACAATAATATTCCATAACATTCATATATGCATAGGTAATTTTTTAGCATTGACAATTACAAAATCTTTTATTCCAACTTTTCCTCTCCTTCCCCCCACCCCTTCCCCCAGATGGCAAGTTGACCAATACATGTTAAATATGTTAAAGTATAAGTTAAATGCAATATATGTATACAAGTCCAAACAGTTATTTTGCTGTACAAAAAGAATCGGGCTTTGAAATAGTGTACAATTAGCCTGTGAAGGAAACCAAAAATGCAAGCAGACAAAAATAGAGGGATTGGGAATTCTATGTAGTGGTTCATAGTCATTTCCCAGAGTTTTTTCACTAGATGTAGCTGGTTCAGTTCATTACTGCTCTATTGGAACTGATTTGCAAACCTAGATTAACCTTACATGATGATACCTAAACTAGGAGGAGCCAAAACAGAGAAAGAAAATTATAGAGCAATTTTCCAATGAATATTGCTGCAAACATGTTAAATAAAATATTAGAAAAGAAATTACAGCTATTTATAATCAGAATAGTACACTATAATCAATTTGGATTTATATCAGAAATGCAGTGGTGGTTCAATATTTTAAAAAACTATCAGTATTATGAACCATATCAATAAAAAAAATCAAAAACATTATTATTTCAATAGATAAGGAAAAGCAAATTAGGAGAACAAGAAATAGTTTGCCTGTTTAATCTATGGGGAAGGGAAGAATTTCTGACCAAATGGGAATTAGTGTAAATTGTGAATAATTCTGATTACATTAAATTAAAAGGATTTTACACAAACAAAACCAATTTAACCAAGACTAGAAGGGAAGCATAAAGCTGACAAACAATTTTTATAACCAGTGTTTCTGATAAAGGCTTCATTTCTCAAATATTTAAAGAAGTAGGTCAAATTTATAAGAATAGATGTCACTTCACAGTTGATAAATGTTCAAAGGATATCAACAGGTAATTTTCAGATAAAAAAAAGTTAAAACTATAATCATATGGAAAAATATTCTAAATCAATATTGATTAGAGAAATACACAATGAAACAACTCTGAGGTACCACCTTACACCTATCAGATTGGCTAATATGATAGAAAAGAAAAACAACAAATGTTGGAAAAGATGGGAAAAAATTGGAATACTAATTCATTGTTGATGAAGTTGTGAACTGATCCCACTATTTTGGACAGAAATTTGGAATTGTGCCCAAAATGCTATAAAAGTGTCCGTACTCTTTGATCCAGTAATACTATTGTAGATCTGTATCCCAAAGATTTCATAAGAAAGAGGAAAGGACCCACATGTGCAAAAAATGTTTATAGCAGTTCCTTTTTTGGTAGCAAGGAATTGGAAATTGAAAGGATGCCCAACAGTTGGGGAAATGGCTAAAAAAAATTGTGTTGTATGAATGTAATGAAATACTATTGTTTTATAAGAAATGATGAGTAGGCAGATTGCAGAAAACTGGAAAGACTTACATGAACTAATGATGAGTGAAATGAACAGAACCAGAATATTGTACACAATAACATCAGCACTATGCAATGATCAACTTTGATAGACTGAGTTCTTTTCAGGCATATAATGTTCTAAGACATTTCCAAAAGACTCATGATGGAAAATGCTAACTATATCCAAAGAAAGAACCATGGAGCCTGAGTGTAAATCAAAACATACTATTTTTACTTTTTTCTTTTTTTTTTCTTTCTTATGGTTTTTCTCTTTTGTGCAGATTCTTCTTTCACAATTTGATTAATATTGAAATATGTTTACTATGATTGCATTTGTATAACCTATATCAGATTAATTGACATCTGGAACAGGAGGGAGGGTAAGAGGGGAGGAAGATGAAAAGTTGGAAATCAAAATGTTATAAATGTAAATGTTGAAATGTTAACATATAATTGGGGGGAAATGCCATTAATGGGGGAGGGGGGACAAAACATAAAAGAAATATAGTGGTAACACAAAATGGTCTTCGGGTCAAAATTTTACTTACTGCTAAGTTACTCCCTAATCCAAACAAGCTTCCCTCTTTTCATGTTTAAGAAAAAGTTATTAATAGGTACTTATACCAGATAACTTTAAATTGCAAATGGAAAATCCATTTTTAAGGTCTTTAATCAGTGAAATCAACTAAAACACTAAAACAATAAATCTGTCATTCTCCAGGGACAGAGTAATAAAAGATCTAAGCACTATTTCTATCATAACTTATGATAACTTTCATAGTGTTTTATTCTTATTTTTCCTTAAAACAAATTCTATGGAGTAGTATCCCCAAAATCACTAAAATATTTCAGCATTATAGAAGCTTTCAGACCATGATTTGGAAAATCACAGTAAAGAATTATCAATCACAAATTTAGTCTCTGGTTTATGATGCCACAAATTCCTACAGACTAGGAACAAAGATTCTATTCTTTCTTGTCTATATCTTGTTTGCCTTCCCAACTTAGCCAGAGTTAGAAATGCAAAGAAAGAAACTGTCTTTCTGAATACTTTGAAAATTCCTCCAAAAACTTTTCACTTTTTATACTTTTTCCTTGAACTGATCAAGCCACAAGAAGTTAGATTTGCCAAAATACAAAACATAGACAATATGACAAGATAAACACAAAGAAGTGAATTTTTTCCTTCTTATCTCCTGCTGAAAATTTAATCAAAAAGTCCTCAAAAATAAGTCCCTGCTTAATATTATTAATAGCTGGGAGAACTGTTTGAAACTCCAACTTCTCTGACTTTTTCTTACAAAATGTTTTCTTAAGAATGCCATGGGAAAAAAATTTTTTTTAAAAGAGTGCCATGTTCATATCATCATCATCATCATCATCATCATTATCATCATCATCTTTTCCTCCACATTCCCTTCTCCTCCACATTTCCCTTCCCTTCACTTCTTGCTCCCTTTTCCCCCTCACTCCTTTCTGTCCTTTTCTCCCTCCCCTCTACTTCCTTTCTCTTTCCCTTTCCTCCTCCCCTCTTTCAATCACTCTTCCCTCCTTTTCTCACTCCCTCTTCCCTCCCTTTCTTTTTCCTCTTCCCCCTCTTCTTCCTATTCCTCCTCTCCTGCTCTCTCCTCCCCCTCCACTCCCCCCAGGTTCTAGGCAAAACCCTAATTGGTCAATGTTTAAGCCCTGATTGAATCAGAGTGAATGTAAATAACAATTATTTCTATTTAGGGTAGAAGTGCTAAAGGTACTAGGTAAAAGAGGCCATTCTCTGCCTCATTTCTTACCTACACTTAATCACTAAATGAGCAGTTGACTTAGTCCAATTGAAGCCTGTTAAAGATCTTAGTTTGAAAAGGCCAAGATCTCCCATTGCAGCTAGACACAGCTCTAGTCTATCCTGATCTATATCTGGCCACCAGACCCAGAGGGCTGTAAAGGGGAAAGTGAGGCAGGTGATCTTGCCCAGCCTTTTCTACTTAAATCCAATTCACTTGCATGTCATGGCATTACCCCCCAGATTACTGTCCCAGAATGAAGGACAAATGACAACAATAACAATGAGGTAGGTGCTATTATTATCCCTCTTGAGGAAATGAAGGTAATGAAAGAAAATGACTTGCTGAGTCACAGTTAGTAAGTATCTAAAGGTAACTTTGAATTCAAGTATCTGATTTCAGGTGCAGTGTTCTATCCAAAGTGCCATCCAACTGCCCATGATCTAAGAGGTGGGGTATCTAGTCATCATTTCACCATCTGTTGGATATATAATCTTGATCAAATTGTTTAATCTATGTGCATCTCAATTGTCTTATCTTTAAAATAAGGGTAATAGAAATCAGTGGATACAGCACCCACCCTGGAATCAGGAAAATCTGTGTTCAAATCTAGACTCAGGCACTTGACACTTACTACCTGTGTGACCCTGGGCAAATCACTTAACTCCAAATGTCTCTTAGAGAAAAAATTAATTAATTAATTAATTAATTAAGGATCTTTTGTTCTGACCTACTCCTACAACCCTCAGACTAATTATCAAATCCACCCTCTGAATTAGCTGTGGACCTGCAGAATCCACAAATATTGGGAATGCAGCAAGTTATCATCAGAAGAAAATTTTGAAGATCAACCAGAAAAGATTTGCTTTATTTGGAAATAGGAGGGAGGCAGCAAAACACAAACAGCTGACCACAAACACCACAGACAGTGCAGAGTCCAGGGGTGGTGCAGACTCCACAGGCAGGTGTGGACTCGATGGGGTGGTTCGGATTTCACATAGCAAAGAACCTATGGGGAGGAATCTATAGGAATGTACAGCAGCGTTGGCCACTCTCCCTTGGTTGCAAACCAGTAGATAGCAGAGAAGTTATAAAAAATCCAACACAAACACAAAGGATCAATAGTGAACCCCAAAAGGCCATAATCTCACGGGACCTGGCCATGCCCACTCAGCACCAGGAGTGAGTCACTACTAACCTAGGTCAGCTGCGGCTGCTTATAGAGGAAGTTTGGAAAACTTCATCTTTCCTAAAAGCAGACCTTAACATTTTTTAATTAGTAAAAAAAAAAGTACAGAATTCTGATGATAGACAGCTTCTATGGTGAAAGAGAAGAACAGATTTCAAACCCTGAGATTAAAGGCAGATTGTCTCCAAATGAAGCCCCAAAAGATGATATAACCTGGTCACCATCACTCAAGGCTCTCCTAAAAGAAATTTTTAACAATCTTAAAAGAGAGCTAGAAGAAAAATGGAGAAAGGAAATGGAAACTTTGCAAGAGGTTTTTGAAAAGGCATATAACTCATTAAAAGATAGATTTGATAAAAGGGAAAAAGAAAGCAACTCCCAGACAAATAGAAATTGTGAAACAGAAAAAGAAAATAACTCCTTAAAAAACAAAATTTGTGAAATGGAAAAAAATTCCATAGAACAAAACAACTCATTTAAAAATTCAAATACAAAAAGAAGTTTAAAAAAAAAAAAGTAAATGAAGAAAATAATTCACTAAAATTCAGAACTGAGCAAATAGAAATGAACAACTCAAAGAGATAACAAGAATCAGTCAAGCAAAACCAAAAAAAGAAAAAATAGAAAAAATAGAAAAAAATGTAAAATACAATTGAAAAAACAACCAACTGGAAAATGGATCTAGGAGAGAGAGAATTTAAGGATTATTGGACTCTCTGAAATCCATGATGAAAAAAAGAGCCTAGATACTATTTTTCAGGAAATCATCAAAGAAAATGGCCCAAATGTAATCGAATCAGAAAGATTCTATTGAAAGAATTCACCAAACACCTCCTGAAAGAGATTCCAAAATTAAAACCCCAAGGAATATCATGGCTAAATTTCAGAACTATCAGATCAAGGAAAAAATATTATAAGCAGCCAGAAAGAAACAATTTAAATGCTGAGGAGCCACAATAAGGATCACTCAGGACCTAGAAGCTTCCACTTTAAAGGATGAAAGACCCTAGAATCTGATATTCTAAAAGGCAAAGCAACTTGGAATGCAGCCAAGAATAAATTACACTGTTAAACTGAGCATTTTCTTTCAGGGAAGAAAATAGACATTCAATGAAACTGGTGAATTCCATTTATTTTTAATGAAAAGACCAGAGCTAAACAAAATATTTGACCTCCAAATATAGAACTCAAGAGAAGCATAAAAAGGTAAAAAAAAGAAAAAAAAGAAAAAAAAAGAAACCTTGAGAACTATTTTTGTTATGGGTATCCATAGAGAATACATGTATAATCTTATTTTACTCTTATAATATAAAAAAGAAACTAGTGGAAAGGGTATTGTAACAGAAAAAAAGGGGAAAAGTGGAGGGAAAATGAGGGAAATTACATCTCATGAAGAGGCAAAGAAAACCTATTATAATTGAGGGAAAGAAGAGAGGGTGATGAATATTGTGGGTATCTTACTCTCTTCAGATTTGGCTCAAAGAAAGAATATTAGATATATTTGGTTTCACCTAGAAACTTTTCTCACTTTATAGAAAAGTGGGAGGGAAAAGAGGAAAGGGGAAGGGATAGGCTAATAGAAAGGAAAATAGTAGGGGAAAGATAGAAGAAAGGGGGAGGGTCTCTAAAGGAGGAGGACTGCTTGAGGCAAGTAATGCTCATAAGTAAAATACTGGGGAGGAGGGAAAGGGGAAAAGGAAAGAGAAACGTATAATTTGGGGTTAATAAGATGGCAGGAAATACAGAATTAGTAGTTTTAACTGTAAATGTGAATGGTGTGAACTCTCCCATAAAACATAAGCAGATAGCAGACTGAATTAAAAGCCAGAATCCTACAATATGTTGTTTACAAGAAACACATTTAAAGCATAGTGACACATACAGAGTAAAAGTAAAAGGCTAGAGCAGAATCTAATATGCTTCAAGTGAAGTAAAAAAATAAATTAAAAAAAAAAGCAGGAGTACCCATCCTAATCTCAGATCAAACAAAAACAAAAATTGATATAATTAAAAGAGATAAGGTAGGAAACTATATCTTGCTAAAGGGTATCAAAGATAATGAAGCAATATCAATATTAAACATATATGCACCAAGTGCTGTAGCATCTAAATTCCTAAAGGAGCAGTTAAGAGAATTGCAAGAAAAAATAGCAAAACTATAATAGCAGGAGATCTCAACTTTGCATTCTCAGAACTAGATAAATCAAACCACAAAATAAATAAATAAAAAATTAAAGAGGTAAATAGAGCACTAGAAAAAATAGGTATGATAGATATTTGGAGAAAACTAAATGGAGACAGAAAGGAGCACACTTTCTTCTCATCAGTTCATGAAACCTATTCAAGAATTGACCATATATTAGGACATAAAGACCTCAAAATCAAATTCAGAAAGGCAGAAATAGTAAATACAATTTTTTTTAGATCATGATGCAACAAAAATTACATTTATTAAAAGGACAGGGGAAAATAGACCAAAAAATAATTGGAAACTAAAACATTTCATCCTAAAGAATGAATAGGTGAAACATCAAATCATAGACACAATCAATAATTTCATCCAAGAAAATGACAATAATAAGACAACATACCAAAATTTGTGGGATGCATCCAAAGTAATAATAAGGGGAAATTTTATATTTCTAGATGCTTATTTGTATAAAATAGAGAAAAAGAACATCAATGAATTGGACTTGCAACTAAAAAAGCTAGAAAAAGAACAAATTAAAAACTCCCAATCAAATACCAAACTTGAAATTATAAAAATAAAGGAGAGATCAATAAAATTTAAAAAACTATTGAATTAATAAATAAAACTAAGAGTTGGTTTTATGAAAAAACCAACAAAATAGATAAACCTGTAGTTAATTTGATTAGAAAAAGGAAAGAGGAAAATTGTTAGTCTCAAAAATGAAAAGGGAGAAGTATCCCAATGAAGAGGAAATTAGAGCAATTATTAGGAGTTACTTTGCCCAGCTTTATGCCAATAAATTTGACAACCTAAGTGAAATGAAGGAATACCTACAAAAAATATAGATTGCCCAGATTAACAGAAAAAGAAATAAATTACTTAGTCTCATTTTAGAAAAAGAAATAGAACAAGCTATTCATCAACTCCCTAAGAAAAATCCCCAGGACCAGATGGATTCACATGTGAATTCTACCAAACATTTAAAGAACAATTAACTCCAATAGTATATAAACTATTTGAAAAAATAGGGAAAGAAGGAATCCTACCAAATTCCTTTTATCATACAAACATAGTACTGAAACCTAAACCAAATAGGATGAAAGCAGAAAAAGAAAATTATAGACCAATCTCCCTAATGAATATTGATGCAAAAATCTTAAACAAAATATTAGCAAAGAGATTACAGAAAATCATCCCCAGGATAATATACCATGACCAAGTAGGATTTATAGCAGGAATGAGGGCTCATTCAATATTAGGAAAACTATTAGCATAATTGACTATATCAATAACCAAATTAACAAAAACCATATGATCATCTTAATAGATGCAGAAAAAGCATTTGATAAAACCCAACACCCATTCCTATTAAAAACACTAAAGAGAATAGGAATAAATGAGCTTTTCCTTAAAAGTCAGTAGCATCTATTTAAAACCATTAGCAAGCATCATATGTAATGGAGATAAACTGAAATCATTCCCAACAATATTGGGGTAAAACAAGGTTTCCCACTATCACCATTACTATTCAAAATTGTATTAGAAATGCTAGCTTTGGCAATAAGAGAAGAAAAAGAGATTAAAGGAATTAGAGTGGGTAATGAGGAAATCAAATTATCCCTCTTGCAGATGATATGATGATATACTTAGAGGGCCCTTAGAGAACCAATTAAAAAATTATTAGAAGCAATCCACAACTTTAGCAAAGTTGCAGGATACAAAATAAATCATCAGCATTCTTATATGTCACTAACAAAATCCAACAGCATGAGATACAAAGAGAAATTACATTTAAAATAACTGTCAATAGCATAAAATATTTGGGAATTTAGCTTCCAAGGGAAAGTCAGGAACTATTATGAGCAAAACTACAAAACACTTTCCACACAAATAAAGTCAGATTTAAGCAATTAGAAAAATATCAAGTGCTCTTGGATAGGTTGAGTGAATATAATAAAGATGACAGTATTCCCTAAACTAATCTATTAATTTAGTACTATACCAATCAAACTCCCAAGAAACTATGTTACTGACCTAGAAAAAATAATAACAAGATTCTTCTGAAAGAACCAAAGGTCAAGAATTTCAAAGGATTTAATGAAGAGAAAAGCAAATGAAGATGGCCTAGCTATACCCAATCTAAAACTATATTATAAAGCAGCAGTCATCAAAACCATTCGCTACTGGCTAAGAAACAGAGAAGTTGATCAGTAGAATAGGTTAGATTCATGAACAAAATAGTCAATGACTATAGCAATCTAGTATTTGACAAACTCAAAGGCCCCAACTTTTGTGATAAGAATTCACTATTTGGCAAAAACTGCTGGGAAAATTAGAAACTAGTATGGCAGAAAGTAGGCATAGACCCACACCTAACACCATATACCAAGATAAGGTCAAAATGGGTTCATGATCTAGACATAAAGAATGATATTATAAGCAAATTAGAAGAATATAGGATAATTTGCCTCTCAGATTTGTGGATGAGGAAGGAATTTGTGACCAAAGAAGAACTAGAGATTATTATTGATCACAAAATAGATAATTTTGATTATATTAAGTTAAAAAGGTTTTGTACAAACAAAACTAATGCAGATAAGATTAAAAGGAAAGCAATAAACTGGGAAAAGATTTTACATCCAAAGAATCTGATAAAGGCTTCATTTCTAAAATACATAGAGAATTGATTCAAATTTATAATTAGTTAAGCCATTCTCCAATTGATAAATGGTCCAAGAATATGAACAATTTTCAGATGAAGAAATTGAAACTATTTGTAATCACTGAAAAGGTGCTCCAAATCACTATTGATCAGAAAAATGCAAATTAAGACAACTCTAAGATACCACTACATACCTATCAGATTGGCTAAGATGACAGGAAAAGATAATGACAAATGTTGGAGGGAAATGTGGGAAAACTGGAACACTGATATGTTATTGGTAGAACTGTGAATGGATCCAACCATTCTAGAGAGCAGTTTGGAACTTTGATCCAGCAGTGTTTCTACTAGGATTATATCCCAAAGAGATCTTAAAAGAGGGAAAGAGACCTACCTATATGTGCAAAAATATTTGTGGCAGCCTTCAATGTAGTGGCAAGAAACTGGAAATTGAGTGGATGCCCATCAATTGAAGAATGGCTGAATAAATTATGATATATGAATGCTATGGAACATTATTGTTCTGTAAGAAATGACCAGCTGGATGATTTCAGAGAGTTTTGGAGAGACCTAAATTCACGCTAAGTGAAACGAGCAAAACCAGATCATTATACATGACAACAATAAGACTATATGATGATCAGTCCTGATGGATGTGGCTCTCTTCAACAATGAGATGATTCAAACTAGTTCCAATTATACAGTGATGTACAGTGATAAAGAGAGCCATCTACACTCAGAAAGAGAACTGTGGAAACAGAGTGTAGAGCATTCTCACTCTCTCTGTTATTTGATTGCATTTTTTTCTCAATTTTTCTTTTTCTTCCTTCTTGATCTGATTTTTTTGTGCAGCAAGATAATTGTATAAATATTTATACATATATTGTATTTAACATGTATTCCAACATATTTAACATGTATTGGACTACCTGCAAGCTAGGGCAGGACATAGAGGGAAGGAGAGGAAAATTTGGAACAAAAGGTTTTACAAAGGTCAGTGTTGAAAAAATTACCTATGCATATGCTTTATAAATAAAAGCTTTAATTTAAAAAATTTTAAATAAAATAAAATAGGGAAATAATACTTTATCATACTGGGAAGATAACTCTTTAGTTCTTTCAGTTCTAAAGTCTAGTTCTGTGAGCAAGGTCTACAAATCCCTTGAATGCCAACAAATGACAGTTTGAAAGTCATAATCCAATCTCACCTCTTTCAGGTCAATGTGAAGGGGAATTAATACAAGTAAAATTAAAACCTGATAATCATTTACTACCCTTTCTTGCTGTTGCTTTAGCATTTACTTCTTGTAACTAATAAAGTGCTCATAAAAGCTAATAAATTAACTCCCTTTGAATTCTGCAGCTAATCAAGTTACTTTGAATTTTCAAGAAGGTATAGTTAGTATGGAATGGAGTCTACCTCTGCCACTGACTAGTAATACAACCTCAGATAAATCATTTAATTTGTCTGAATTTTAGTTCTTCATCTATTAAATCTCAAAGATATGAGGATTTGTTTTTTATTCAGAACTCTTATAGTCATGTCTCAATTAGTACTAATAAGGAATCCTCTGAAATGATCATATTATTTAAATTCTCACTACATATTTACCCTGGACTTGAAATTAGGATGGTATTTTACACAATTATGATTTTGAATAGTATAGATTTGAATACATATGACCACTTCATGGAACATGATCTTCATACTAATCTACAGTAAACCTTATATATACTAATACACATGATACTTCCTATATTGAGGAAGATAGACAACTAGTTCTCTGATATATAATTTTAAAAAGGGTTTTGAAGTACTAACAGATTAAATATCTTGCCCATGATCACACAATTAATGTGTCAGAAGTAGGAACCTGAACCCAGGTTTTTATGCAACTGAAACTAGCCTTTCATATACTTCTCTCATCCCTATACCCCAGCTTGAAAGGATAAAATATGTGTATAACTATACATATGCATGTGTGCAATAAGTGTGTGTGTGTGTATAATCAGTTAATATATTTTCCAATCACAACAAACACAATGAAATCTTATAAGGACAGGACTTAAAGTTTTATAGATTAATTGAGTTATATCAGTCCTTAAATTAATATCATATAATTAATTAATATTAAGAGCAACATCTTTGACAAGTTACTTAACCTCAATGAACCACCGTTTTCTTAACTATAAAATGAAAAAGTTGGGGGCAGCTAGATGGTGCAGTGCACAGAGCACCAGCCTTTGAAATCAGGAGGACCTGAGTTCAAATTTGACCTCAAACACCTAACATTTTCTTGCTATGTGACACTGGGCAAGTCACTTAACCCAAATTGCCTCAGGAAAAAAAAAAAAAGAAAGAAAAGAAAAGGTTAGATTAGATCTCTCCCACCTTTAAATCAATAACCTTAAAATCTCCATAGAAAAGTTCTTTTAGGAAGAGATTTCAATTTGTTACTTCCTTTTTCAATAGACTGAGATGAGCTTTTTGTAAAGTATGGAAAATTAAGTCTCTCACAAAGGACCACAATAGTGTGTGTCCCCAGTTAGTAAACCAAGACCCACTTTAAATTGTAAAGCCTTCCCTGATAGATATTCAACTTTGCTGCTATTACACTGCCTCACATCTTTTACCCCAAACTATGCCATCCCTCTCATCCCCACCAAAAAACCCAAACAAACAAACAAACAAAAAACCCCTCCAATCCTCCTTTTTTTTTTTACTGTTATTCACAATGTAAGCAATTTATTGCTTATTAGTTTATTGCTGCTTTATAAAAATGACTTTGAAGTGTATTAACTAAATCTTCCCTTAAAAACAATAGCAATGAGGAAGCAGTCTGGTTCAGTAAAAAGAACAGGGACCTGGGAATTGGAAGAACTGAGTTCTAATTTCTGTTTTGTCTTCTTTGTCTTTTGTCAGTTACTTTATCTCCTTTCAAATTAATTCTTCAGCTGCAAAATGAAGAGGTTGCTCTCAATGACCCTGTCCATTCCTTTTAATCCTAATTAAGAATGGTGTTACATGTGCATATGTACATATATATATACATATATATTTATATATATGTACATATATGTATATGTGTGTATTCTATACATAAACTGCTTAGTGTCCAAGATGAATAAAGAATAGGAGCAAGTACCAAAAATAAACAAAGGATAAACATACTTAGAATAGGAGGGAGGGGGGAGGGGAAGTGATGACAGTATTATTTGTTCTTGGAGAAAAGATAAGGAATTTAGTAAAGAAAATCAGAATACTTAGAGTTTAAATGATATACTCAACCTTCTGTTTCCTTTATACTATAACATCATGCAACTAAATTTCTCAAATGCACAGGGAAGTTTTTTGGCTTCTTATTTCTTTCATGTATTTTTCTTAACCCTTGCTTTCAAAAAGGTACTTTTACACCCTACACTGGCAAGTGTTGTTGAAGGCAAATAGATAATAGGGTCAAAAATTAAGCTCTGAGAGAATACCTAGGAGGACATCCTTCTCAGCTGCATCCAGTGGATCACAACATACTCTTTATGTAGATGAAAAGGGTGAAATAAGAAATAAGAACTTAAGAAATGAACAGAGGAAAAAAATAGTTTTTGTAAATATAGTAGGAGAGTTCAAGATGTAGAGTATTTTAAATTACTAGTTTTCATGTATATTTGTAGGAAGTGTAGCAGTTTGAGGACAACCACAGGAACAAGGTCATCAGCTCCACATTATTCTCTTCAAAATTAAAATTCTTGATCAATTTGAATTATCAGGACTAACTACAAGAAGTATGATGGAGGTTGAAAAAAATTTTCATCACCTAATAAATGTTGGACAGTTCTTCAGGAAATTAATTACTGAGGAATAACTAAAACAGTTCCAAAGAGTGATATGAAGTAAGGGTTTTTGCTAATTATTCGATAGGGTAGTTAGAAAGTCTAACTCAAAAAATAAAAAATAAAAAGAGCTGGGTGTGAACTCTTTTTATGAAGAAGTTCTGGCCACTTCCTGCAGAGAAAAAAAAAAATCATGTAGCAATAGAAATTCATCAAAGAACCAGCAGGTGACAGCATAGCAAAGAATACAACCCAGCAAAAGACATCAATAATTTGCAACTCATTCAAGAAATTAATCACATGATGACACCAGATAGCAATTCATAAATCTCTCTCAGTGATATTTCTCTTTTACCTAAAAAAACAAAACAGAGATCACATCAAGTAAAAGCAAAAGACATTTAATTAGGGCCCTTTCTGGGTAAAGATCAGAATGCAGACCAAGAAAGTAGTGAAGATATATTTCTTCAGACACCACCTTGAAAGCAATGAATACTTGCAGACCCTGAGGACTAGTTCTGAAAATAACAGCATTAAAAAAAAGTCTGAAGGTTGAGATAATGCCTCCCCAAAAGTGAACAAAATCCAAATTTAAAATAAATTTCTAATTCAAAAAATAGGCTGGAAAAATTACTAAACAACATAAAAACAACTACGATGATGGCAGGGAAGACAAAAATACCAACTTGGAAGAAGATAACAATGTGAAAAGAGCTACAAACAAAGCTAAAAAGAAAAATGCTAATTAGACACAAACCCAACAAGAATTTCAAGACTAGAAGAAGATAAGAGTGGTAAATGAAAAAAAAAAAATGTAGTAGGGAGAAAATGAGAGTGATGCAAAAAAAAAAATATATATATATATATGAAAAGAAAATCAATGACTTAGTAAAAAGAGGAACCATAAATTACTGAAGAAAATAATATATCTTCAAAAACATAATTAGCCAAATGGTAAAAATCAAAAGAATGAAAAAATAGAATAAAATGTTGAAATACCTCATTTGAAAAACAACAACCTGGAAAATAAATGGAAAAGAGATCATTTAATAATTACTAAGCTACCAAAAGCTATGATTAAAAACAAAAAAAATTTAGGTATCATATTTCAATAAATTATAACTGCCCCAGTATCATAGATCAAGAAGACAAAATAAAAATTGAAATAATCCAGGAATAATCTCATGAAAGAGACTCCAAAATGAAAGGTTAGGAATATTATAGCCAGATTCCAGAGTTCCCAAGTCAAGAAGAAAACATTGCAAAGAACAAGAAAGAAATCATTCAAATATCATGAAGCCACAGACAGAATCACATAAGATTTAGCAGTTTTTACATTAAAGGAATGGCGAGGCTTAAAATACAGAAAGCAAGCCATGCCTGAAAAATTACAGAATTTCAATTCTTTTTTGAGTCAAATCTATAGCCACACTTATTCAGCAAAAGTCCTTCAGTAAGTTCAATCTTATGAGTTATTTTGCTTTTGCTTCAGCATCCACTCCTCCAAACTAATCTACCAATTGAGCTGAAATGAGGAAATCTCTTTCAACTCCCATCATGTTTTTAGGGCTAACACTGGTTGTACAGATTACCCTAGAGCAGGGATTGATATACTACAGTTGATTTGCCAAACCCTGCCAGTCACCTCATTTTGTAAAACCAGCAAGCTAAAATAATATTTTTAAATTATTTTAAAATACTTGTTTAACATAGAAACTTTTTCTCTCTGGCCATACAAAAGAAAGCCAATAGATCAGATTTGGCCACTAGGCCAAATTTCATTTTACTAGGCCAAGCTCATTTACCCATCCCTTCCTGAGAACTCCACTTTAACAAGCCTACAGATATGGATTAGAGCTGATTACTTTAATCTTTCATTTGCATAGTTGATATTAAAATGCTGCTCTTCCTACATATTACTATCATTTTTTTCAACAACCAAAAAAAAAAAACCCAAAAACATTAACAGTGGTCTTAATTGATTTGGAATATACAAAAGAAAAGAACCTTCTCAGTTCTTTCCCAAAATTCTTCTTTTGCCTCATATTGATATCTAGTTTAAAGAGATAATTATCTAACACTCCCTTATCTCTTTACCTGTATTCACATTAGAAGTTGTGCTAAAACTTTACAGAAGGTTCTTCTTATTCATGAAGCTGGTACACACCAGGTGCTTTTTATATATTCTGCAGCTCTTTTCTATGATACAATACAGTGTTCTATGAATGTGAACTGCTTTTATTAGACCATTTGACTCCAAGAGTCCATGAAGGAAATCATATAAGTCTCCACCTTGTCCAAAAGAAAATCATGTGAAGTTTCATCAACTTGCTAATGTCTAGTTAAACTATAACTCCAGTGATCCTTAACCAAGTTTAAAAGAGAAAGGAAATTAGTCTAGTATTGCCTGCTTTTGATAGTCATGACTGTGATCACTGCTCTCTTTCTTAGATTTTGATAATGTATTCTAGAGTGTTGGAAAATTAACAATCAATGAGAAGGGAATGGAAAGAGAATACACATTTATTTAACACCTGCTGTGAACCAGCCACTGTCCTAAGTGCTTTATGAATGTCCTCTCATTTGACAATATACAATAATCTAGTCTATTCAAGCTAGATATATTGGTTGACTGCCTCTTTTGGTTGTCATTTCAACTGGATAATTAGTTTGGACACCAGAATTCTTCAACCACTTTATTTTTTTTGAGAGGATAGTAGAGTCAAACTTTTGAGTGATAATGAATCCTATTGAGGCAGTCCGGCAATCTTTCAAGGTTTCACTCTGACAACTAAATATTGTGTGGAGGACTTTATTATGTTTTGGGAATTTTTCTACTTGGATTCTATGCTAGTCATTATCCAAGACAATGAAAAATACTTTTGGTAGACAAATAACCCAGTTTTATTCTTCACCTGATATTTACAATCAGTCTTCAAATAAAAGTATTGCTGTGGTCAGATGTTTCAATCCATATGGTTACATTTTGATGTATATTTCCTTTAGTTATATTCTTTTGTCAGAAGAGACACGTTGTTGGCAGGTGTTCTGAGGTAACTCCTTGTTTTAAGGTGATGTTTGCTGAACTGAATTAAATTCTTTTTTTTTTTTATAGTCAACAATTATCACAGTTCATCCTTGCAGTCTCTAAAGTTTCTAGCATTTGTGAGGATATAAAAGTATTGTTTTACAAGCCTGCTTATTCCCTTCTTAAACCATCATTAAGAATACATTTGAAATAAGTATATATATATATTTATATATATATATATATATATATATAAATATATATATATATATATATGTATAATTATTCTTATTAAAAATTATAGAAAATGAGGGAAAATAGGTATATAGGATCAGTAGTTATTGATAGTCTGTTGTTTAGTAATTTTTCAGTTGTATCCAACTCTTTGTGGTCCCTTTTGGTAATGACTTGGCATTTTCTTCCCCAGCCTATTTTCCACAAGGGGAAACCAAGGTGAACAGGGTTAAATGACTTTTTCAGGGTCATGCAGGTAGGTCATGACTGGGGTTGGATTTGAACTGAGGTTTCTGACTCTGGGCCCAACTGCTCCATCTAGTTTCCCTGATAGTCTCTTGGTTTCCTTTTTTCTCCAGATCTTTGGCATCTTTCCCTCTTTCATATAAATTAATATTATATACATATCAATTCATTATTAATTAATAATTAATCCTTCAAGCTCTTTAAAATTGTCTCATTTTTTAAACTGTCTGGTCCAACTTCTCTTCTTATTTTTTAAATTTTCAGTGCCATTTTTTTCTTCTTCACATAGCACCATCAATGATAGTAGAATCCAAAATGTAATGGTTCCATTCCCCATTAATAGGCATGAAAAGTTGCTCTAAAAATGGTTTTTGTTGTTCAGTCATTTTTCAGTTGTCCAACTCTTTGTGACCCCATTTAGGTTGGTTTGGGTTTGGGTTTTGGCAAAAATGCCAGAGTGATTTTCCATTTCCTTCTCCAGATCATTTTACAGGTGATGAACTGAAGCAAACAGAGTCAAGGAACTTATCCAGGGTCGCACATGAGTCTTCCTGACTCCAGGACCAGCACTCTTTCATTGTGCCACCCAGCTGCCCAAAAGATTTTTTTACAGATACTATTTTTATTCCATTTGTTGTTCTCCTTCTAATTTCATTCTTAATATTCTCAGAATAATTTTATTCAATTGAGTCTACCATTAAATTTCTTTTAAACTTGTTTTATTTTCCTTCCTCAGCTTTTCATTGGATAAAAGACAATCCTTCATAATCAGGGAATTTTTATTCTAAACCCATGTTGTCCTTGTCATCCATATTTCTCTCTTTAAAAAGGAATTGAATGTTTGGTATATGAGGCATTTTCCAGGCTCATTTAATCTCATTATTACAACTTATGATTTCAGTGGTTACGCTTCATTGTAGATGGTGATTGTGTCAATATATTTTTTTTATTTCTTACTTTTCAACATCAATATTAAGGAGATCATGTGGAATTACTTTAATTTCATGCTATATTGTTTCATTTTTATTCTTCTAGTTTGACCTTGATTTTAGTCTTTGCTCTAACACATTAGTGACTTGATGGCACCAAAACAACAGATTTAGAAACAATTCCCATATCAGAAACTAGTTTCCTGTCCTTTAAAATAGAATCCATACCTTTTTGGCTGTATTGCTTGGTTATTTAATCCAGTATTTTCTGACTCTTTTTTTTGAAAAAAGTATACATTACGTGGATGGACAGGTATATGGATAGATAGGTAGATAGATGATAGATAGATAGATAGAGATGATATTTAGATAAACAGGACTTCTAAATGACCAATTGCTTTTGTACTTCCATGTCTTACTCTTGAGTCATATTTTCCATTCTACTTTTCATTTTTGTCTCTGATGCCCACCTTTACATTGAAGTCACTGAGTCTTAAAAGACTAATTTGGGAGGATTCTTAATAAAATTAATATGTATCTCACAAAAATTGAGAAGCAGAACAAAAGAAATGAACATTACTGTTTTCAGTTGGCTAAATCATAAACTCATAGAATTTAGAAGAAAGTATTAGATAATCTGACTTCTCCTTATTTTATAGATGAGGAAACTGAGGCCCAGAAAATATAAGCAAGCATAAGTATAATGCTGAAATTAAATTAAATTTTAAAAAGATATTTTATGTCACCATTATGCTTCCTGTAACCCAGAAAAAAGCAAGAAAATGAAAGTTAAGGGTTTTTTTTTTGTTTTTGTTTTTTTGGGTTTTTTTTTTAAAAGAGGCAAGAGATTGCTTCAGTATCTTTAGTTATACACTAAGGAATTTCCCCTTTTTTTTAAGAATGAAAAAAATAAATATCTATAAGCAAAGGAAAAAGGGATGTTTGGTAGTGTATATGTAAGACTAACCTCTGAATGTAAAATGAATATGTAATGTGAACATCAGAGTTCTTACTAAAAAACATCAATTTTACTTTTGAGGAAGTAAGGATTATGACAAGAGAAGGCTAGACAAAATTGAGGAAGTTCATGAGTAGAAAAAAAAAGATATAAAAGGCAGAGTAAATGAAACACAGAAGTCAAAGAGTAAAATGAAACACAGAACAAAGGATGATAAAACTATAAGAGATAAGAGAAGCCACATTCTAGAATGAGGAAATGGAGGCCCCCAAGGATGTTTCAGCTAATATTAAAAAATAACATTATTTGTTAAGACAAAATTTAACTGGAACCTCAGTCTTTTGATCCTTTGTCTAATATTCTCTTGAAAAAAAAATTTAATTAAGCATAAAACAAATATAATTAAGGTGAATTTCAGTTTATAGAAATATTGATTCCTGAATACATGCTGGAAGTATCTTTTGTTTAGAGGTAGCTAATTAATTAAATTTAAAAGTTTCCTTCTAAGAAGCATATGTCTACTGGTAGACTGTACTTTATGAACTACTTTTCAGACACTTTCATAACACTATTCTGAGGGGATGTAATCAATCAAGCATTGGAATAAAGGCAGACTAAAGGCATTCCAGGAATTCCATAAACACTTCATGTATTCTGATAGATACAATTGTACATGCTATAAAAAATGAAAATAACAAGAATACTATTCACCCCTTCATTGTTCATTTAAATCAAGAGAAAAAATATGAATTACACATTATATTTATATAATTTTAATATTTATTGGTGTTTTTACAATGTGCTTATTTTTCTATTGGATGTTGTAGATAGAAATGTATAACAAATTCCAGCATGGTGGCTAGTCAATTCCTACTAGATTAGTGACTCTTGCCAACCCATGTCCTTTATCTGTCCTCAAAATTTATCCTGGGCCCATTGCTCTGAGGTGACCTGTCTTCTCAGTAGAATACGCAGCACCTCCACCTCAGATTCCTGACAAACAATTTTATTTTTGACTCTAGTCTAAAGTATATTCTCCCAACTGAGAGAGAAGAAGTAAAAAGATACCCAGAGCAGAAACACCTATCAATTATAATGTCAATTTTATGCTCACATAAAAAAAGGGAATACTAAGCAATAATGAATTATAGTGATTACAGTCAGTTTTAAAGTTAGCTTTCAAGTTCTGTTGGGACAATTGCAACAGAGCTTGCTATTTTCAGTTTTATTTTCACCTCCTCTTAGCACAGCCCAGTTCCAAGAATTCTTTTCCTTCCAGTGCTTTCTCTCTGTGTAGTATTCTGCTTTTTCAGCAGTTCTACTACAACTGCTCTAGTATCTGACAGCCTTTTGTCTGTCACAGAAGCCAGATCCCTTTTAAGATCTTACAAGACCCAATAGAAAGATTGTTGTAGTTGTCATTGTCATTGATTTGTTGAGATGTTTAGTTATGTCCAACTCTTCATGACCCAATATGGGGTTTTCTTGGCAAAGATAATGGATAATAATTTTCCATTTCCTTCCCCAGCGGATTAAAGCAAATAGAAGTGACTTGCCCAAGAGGACACAGGGTAATATCACCCAGATACCTTCCCTTACTATGTCTTCCTTCACTCCTTTCCCATTGAAGTTCTCTCCATACTGAAAAATCTACATTGAAACTATCTTAATTTAACAATTTAGTAATCATCCACATAGATACAAACATTTCTCAGCAACAGTACACTGAATAGGCAGCCATCTACATGTATAATTTTTAAAATAGAAAAATATTCAATAGGAAAAAAATTGCTCTCCTCTCAGAACTGGTTGTTGAAATGCCCATCATAATTTTGATGAGTGATTAATTAATGAAAAAAAAAGCAGCATTAAGATTTACTATGTGCTAAACATGCTACAAATTAAAAGCAAAGATTACATCATAAAACAGGGAGACAAGATACAAAAGGAAGTAGTGGCCAGAGTGGGGCCATTTGATCCAGAAAGTTATGGGGATAGTGAATAAAAACAAAATAGGAAGAGAATAAGTTTTTTATTACATACTGGGCACTATGATGGATCCTTTATAAATATTTTCTCATTTGATTCACCCTGGGATTTAGATACTATTATTATCACCATTTTACAGTTAAGAAAACTGAAACAAAGAGAGGTTAAATGACTTGTGTTTGAGGCTACATTTGAATTCAGGTGCTCCTGACCCCAGATAATACTTTATCCACTGTACAACTTAGAAGAGAGTGTTTTAAGACAGAGATAATGAGTTTAGTTTTGGACAGATTGAATTTTAGATGTTTATAGAATATCCAGTAGAGATATTAAATAAGCAGTAAGAGATGTGAGATTGTAGGTCAAGAAGGAGGTTAAAGCTAGACAAATAGATCTGAGAACCTTCTGCAAGAAAATAATTGAATCCAAGGGAGCATATGAGACTACCAAATGAAATAGTATAGAGAAGAAAGAGAAGAGATCCCAGGACAGGGCCTTGAAAAATACACATTGGGTGATAGGAAAATAAATTGATACATCCCATCTAAGAAGAATATAGAGTTTATTTGATTATGGTTCCTGTTTCTTAAAACTAGAGGGAGAAATATTAAAAGTTAAATATTTTATCTGAAAATGATAAATGACATGATTCTCAACCAATAACTTGTGTTATAAAAATAGCTGATCATCCAACTAACAAAGCCCTGAGGAAATAACAAACAAGATAAGAAAATTTTGTGGGTAGATAGGGATCAACAAAGGTTCAGAATATTAGATACCATACAATGATAATCTTTCTGTATTTTCTTAGGGTATGAATGGATGACTTCTTCTGGAACAACAGTTGATGAAGTCTAACAATACATATAAACTAATATAGTCCAAAAAAGCCATGATAAAATTAATCTTTCAATGGCATGTAAAATAACAATTGTTCAGTATAGTTATTAGGTAAAAATACAAATCCATGTAAATTACTTTATCATTACTTTTGTATAGCTATAGAGACTGGTTCTATGATTCCATTGATATAGAGAATTGCCTTATGAGGAAATTCTTTCTACCAAACCATTCTGGCACCTTCTCTGCATCTTATCATCTTTAGAGAGTTTCTTAAAAAACTGAGAATTTAAGGAATTGCCCCAGGTCACATAGCCAGTATATGTCAGAAGTAACACTTGAGCCCAGGTCTTCAGGATCAAAATTTATTCTCTATCCACTATTCCATGCTACTTCCCCAGCTAGTAAGATCTCAGGCAGTAATTTTTGCCTTTCCTCATCCATAAAATAAGATTTAATTATATAATTTCTAAGTAAATCATGTAAGGTGATTTCTTCAAGCCTGGCTTAGCTCCCAACTCCAGAAGACTACTTTTCCATCTGCCTAGCTTTCAGGCCTTCTCAGTCTGACATTTGCTCTCCGCTTTTGGGTCTTACATTGATTGGTAACTTCCTCCCTGAAACCTTCTTTTGAAGAAATAGCCAGGCACAGTCACTTTAAACTCAGTTGAACTCCTGAACTCTGTCAAGGGTTGAGTTTTATATGTTGTCCTCCAGGAACAGTTTTATGTGTTGTTTCCCCCCAATTAAAATCTAACTTTTTTAAGAGAAGAGACTATTTTTCTTTTTGCTTGTACTTGTCTCTTCATCACTTAGCACAATATCTGTCACATAGTAAGCACTTGAATATTCTCTATATGCTCTCTCTCTCTCTCTCTCTCTCTCTCTCTCTCTCTCTCTCTCTCTCTCTCTCTCTCTCTCTCTCTTTCTCTCTCTCTCTCTATTTCTCTGTCTCTGTATCTCTCTTTGCCTCTCTTCTCCCTTCCTATCTCTGTTTCCCTGTCTCTCTCTCTGTTTCTGTTTCTATCTCTCTCTCTTTTGAACTCTAAATGCTTATGGGGCTCTTCCAGCTCCAAAATACAACTCCAAAATGTCTTTATGTAAATTCTTCAGAAAGAAAAACTAGTAATATGAAATCTAATTGATTATAGAAGAACAGGATCCTTTCTGTTTTGATGAAAGGGAGAAAATTAGACTTGAAGGAGAAGAGATTTATTGAAGGGGAATGGATCTTTCTGTACTTACTGAAGCTAGACTGATACTGGAACAAAAAACACAAAGACTGCCACTATATTCATACGCAAAGTCTTCCTTGCTTGGCTATACTTAACAGAAATTGAACTTCATGCACATAGCTCTCAAGAACTTGGGGTCATCTCCATGCCATCATGAGGTGTTAGAACTGCTCTTTAGTACTGCAAAGTTTTTTCATGGATTTTTTTGTCAGAAATGAATGAGTACTTTCTCCATTAGCTCAGAGTATAATATATCTAAGTCTTCTACTCCTGTGTGGCTGTTGTCATTATCTTCCCTATGGTCTCAAGTCTGGGACTATAAAAATTTGTAATAATGACTAGACATCTAAGTGAAAAGTACAAAGGTCAACCAAATATGTAGATAATATTTTAAAAAAAGAGGACAAGTAGGTGACTTTTTAAAAATGCTTTTTATTCTGAGTTTGGGTACCATTTAAAAATGACTTCAGCCTTCCACCTGGTTTGTAACTAATGTGGCTAGTAGAGTATATATAGTTCCTTGCTTTCAAGTCAATTGTAATTACAAGGCTAATTAGATTGTGTCTTGCTATGTCAATATGATTGAATATTAAAATGCTAGGAAATTGGAAATAAAATGACAAAACACACAAATAACTAAAGCAAATTAAAAATACCTATTGCTTTTAATTATAATAGGCCTTTTCTTGGCAAACGCTTTGTCTAGTATTATTTTTTTCAATCTAAATTATTTCAAAAAAATTTCCATATATAGAAAAAAGAGGATTTTATGTGAAATAATTAATCTTTATTATGTACTATTTTGTTTGTTTTAAAGTATAAGATAAATTCAAAATGGTAGCACCTCAGTTGTCTGGGTTCCTTTCTGAACTTCATTTTTTTCTCTTTTGTGTGGTTCTTTTTTCAATGTTTCATTAATTGTCTTTTCTTCTTTTTGGACATCACTATCATTCCTTCAATGTTATTCTTTTCCTCTCAATAATAATGTCTTTCTTTATAATAACATATTCTCTATATTCAGGTATTGACCATGTCTGAAAATGTACTTTTCCTTCTGAACTTCTAATCCCACCAATTTGTTGCTAAGAGAAAAAAAAAAAATTACTTATCATCAGTCTTCTTGTGTCATGACTGATCATTATCCTGTTCAGATTTCTTAAGTTCTTTTCCTTTACAATATTATAGTAAATGTATGAATTGATCTGTTCCTACTTACGTCACTCTACATCAGTTTACACAGAACTTTCTGTCTCCCCAAATTTGTCCCTTTAGTAATTTCTTACCATATAATCCATATTTCACCTAATTTATATACCATAATTTGCTAAGAAAGGAGAGCAGAATTAATTCCATGCTGAACAAAGAACCATATTAGTGAAAGGACCCTGTACAACACCAACTACAGAGGTTGTTTATAAAGTAATACTTCTGGAGACTGCTATTCTTCTCTGTTCCAGGACATATCCACAAATTTCACAAAATGTCAGTATTCTTGTAGATGTTTTCCTTGTTGATGGAATAAGACTCAAAAGTCTATAGAAATGAAGGTCTTGACTTTCTAATAATGCAAAGGTCTCTAAGTTTCCAAGTGTCTGTTTTCCATTATTTAAAAGTTGAATGACTTCCAGTTATTCAGTCCAAGGCTGGAATTATCTCGTTTCTAAGTCCTAAAAGATTAAATTCTGATCCCATAATCAGACATGGAGAAATACATCAAAATACATCAAAAAACAACCAAAAGGCAACTGTTCAATAATTGTCTATTTGTTGCCACTTTTTTTTAAAATCTGCAAAATGAAAACAATCTGTTCTAAAGCTCTGGATCTATCTGAAGTCAAGAAGTTCTGAGTTCAAATCCAGCCTCAGACACTTGCTATTTGTATAATCCTGGACAGGTCACGTAACCTATTTATTTCTATATTTCTTTTTCTGTTTCTAAATTTCCAATTTATCTCAGTTTACTCAGCTATAAATGGTAATGGATAATAAGGATACCTGTTTCTCATGGTTGTTATGATGATCAAATGAGATAATATTTGCAAAGTACTTAGCACTGACAGATAGCAGGTACTTAATGAATGTTTACTCCTTATTCCCCAACACTATTCCTGCTAAGTTTATGTTTGAAATCTTGCAAATTTGGGGGGAAATGGCATTTCTTAATAATAGGTAATGAAAATTTACAGTGGTCCCTTAAATAATCTTTCTCTTTCTCCATCCTAAAGCATTTAAGACAGGCACTAGAGAATAAAGAAAGCAAGAATCCCCCGTGAAGGGCATACTGTGATGCATATATGGAGGCAGAAAAGAAACTAAGTCAAGGTTTTTAAAAGGTATCTGATACATTGTTGGTGGAATTGTGAATACATCCAGCCATTCTGGAGAATGATTTGGAACTATGCTCAAAAAGTTATCAAACTGTGCATACCCTTTGATCCAGCAGTGTTATTACTGGGCTTATATCCCAAAGAAATCCTAAAGGAGGGAAAGGGACCTGTATGTGCCAAAATGTTTGTGGCAGCCCTCTTTGTAGTGGTCAGAAACTGGAAACTGAGTGGATGCCCATCAATTGGAGAATGGCTGAATAAATTGTAGTATATGAATGTTATGGAATATTGTTGTTTTGTAAGAAATGACCAACAGGATGATTTCAGAAAGGCCTGGAGAGATTTACATGAACTGATGCTGAGTGATATGAGCAGGAGATCATTATTTACTTCAACAACAATACTATCTGATGATCAATTCTGATGGACGTGGCCCTCTTCAACAATGAGATGAACCAAATCAGTTCCAATAGAGCAATAATGAACTGAACCAATTATGCCCAGCAAAAAAACTCTGTGAGATGATTATGAACCACTACACAGAATTCCCAATCCCACTATTTTTGTCTGCCTGCATTTTGGATTTCCTTCACAGGCTAATTGTACACTATTTCAAAGTCCAATTTTTTTTTTGTACAGCAAAATAACTGTTTAGACATGTATACATATATTGTATTTAATTTATACTTTAATATATTTAACATGTATTGGTCAACCTGCCATCTGGGAGAGTGGGGTGGGGGGAAGGAAGGGAAAAATTGGAACAAAAGACTTGGCAATTGTCAGTGCAGTAAAATTACCCATGCATATATATCTTGTAAGATGTAAAGGGCTGAAACTCTTGAGTCAATGCACTGGAATAAGATAATCGAGCACTTGAGACTAATTACTGATTGGACAATACTTTCTAAAAATATCCTTGGAAAATGGCCCTTTCTACTATCCTATGCTGGCCCAATCGTTTGGTGTATACAGAGAATTGTGGGAGGGACTAGGAAGTGCAGTGAGACTAGCCAGGGTCACTTCTGGGAGAGAGAGACAAGGTGGTGAAGCTGCAGAGATTCTACTCATCCACTCTCTTCATTTCTATCGCTAAAGACCGAGAATAAAGATTTTTGCTTATCCTGACTCCGGCTGGTTCTAAGGCATCTAGGGTCCTAACGTGGTCGCCACAGTAAAGAAAAAGCTATTTAAAAAAAAAAATTTTTTTTTAATAAAGTAAGATCTTTAAAAAAAAAAAAAAAAAAAGGCATCTAAACTTAGAGTTGTATTTAAGGATTTCTATAAACCAAAAGATGACAGCTCAAAATTTAAGAAAGAACTGGAACTTCTTAGATCATATATTCTAGACCTTCTCCAGTTACTTAAGTGATACTTTCTGATATTATCAGATACTGATACAGTTATTTGTCTTTTGTTTTGTAGATCAATGGTATCATAAGGTAATGTCTCAACTCATGCATGAATTAGATTTAAGAGAGACAAAGTTGCACAAAGTTATCATCCTTATAATCTCTTGCAGAGTCATTGAAGTCCAGTGGCAAAACAAAAGTCAGGACGACTACCAATGTCTCAGGATTCGGTGGATGACCTTGTCTTCTCCAATGCCTGACCAAACTCTGGGTACTCCACAGTGCTTGTGTCAGCCATCTACTGCTGCTAGAACAAATAGTTATCATCTGCCCATTTCCCTTGGGGCAGACATTCCCTTAATTCACCAATGGGTTTGAGATCTATTTATTGGTTACCCTCCACCTAGTTTAGCCCAACTGCCAAGGTATTTTTTTACTATGGTATGGCCACTCTGCATGTGACAAATACTGATATGAGTTGAGTAAATAAGTATCAAAAATCTTTAAAAGGAAAAAAATGATTGAGTTGCCTCTAACATTATAGATTTGGGCAGTATAAGTAGGAGTGGTGAAAAAGCACTGACATAGGAAAAAAAAGTTAATAAGTCACAGAAGTTGATATGTTAGGTTAAATCTAGATCTAGAAACAATCAGAGATAAACTGGCAGATAGGAAAGCCAAAGTTTCTGTCTTTGATAAATTTCTGCTCCAGATTATTATCTCCTCCAGATTCAGATAATACTAATCATACCAAGGTACTGAACAGCTGAAATGAAAGACACACACACACACACACACACACACACACACACACACACACATATATATATATATACTTGCCTCACCTAAAGAGAAACAGATGTGGCTCCAAAACAATCCTTTCATTGATACAGATAGAATATGGAGGTCTAGGAACAGTCACCTAGTGGTCCCTAATTCTACTCTGCATCTGTTAGCAAGAGCCTAATACATTGGGACAAAAATATTCTGGTAGAAATTTTAAGAAACTATGATGAAAAAGGAAACTTCCCTTTATTCTCCCTGTATTTTGTACAATCCTGGCAAACCTATAAAGACAAAGAAAAGATAAGAATAACTTCCATTCAAACAGATACAATTAAACTTTTTAAAAATTATAAAAGAGCATGCTTAAATTAAGTGTATTTTCTAGTTGATGGGCCTTTCCTGTTCAAAAAGCTACATCCATAACCGTAATCAGTGTTCTTTTGAATAGGATATTTCCTGTATGAGGAATTCCATGTCAGATATACAGTGAACACAGAATTCATTTCATAGGAAAGGCCATTTAACAACAGCTAAAAGTTTCCCACTCTTTGATCTTTCCAGTGGCTATATAGCCTCTAGAGCTCAGAATATGTTAAAAGCAAACAAACAAACAAACAAACAAACCTAATAGAACTCTTGAAACTTAGACTAGCCAAATTATATAATGGCTCTTTCCCATCCCATCACCTTACCCAGGCATCCACCCTGCTTCACCCCCACCAGAAGTCTATGTGATCCTCATTTCTACTTCTCAAGGATCACATCATTTATCTCCCTGAGAAATAGTGACAGGCTAGCCAAGGAGTCTAGGCCATTGCTTACTGACTCTTCTGTAGTACATTCTACAATATGAGATTACTGTAAAGCTATATATGAAGCTTTCTTAACTAATTTTACTAAAGCTTCAGCCCTGGACCCCAATAAATGGCCCATTATATTGCCTGAACCCTGGAGACTAAGTTTATTGGAAGGAGCGTCTGTACAAAAGGACATTAAATCTGAAATGGAAAGAACTTCAGCAAGTACTTTTAACTATTTCTACCACTGTCAAACTTGCAGTTGTTAATAACTGAATACATTCCTCATAATGCAAACAGATTGATCTACCTCTTCAGAATTCACTTACCACAGATAGAATGTAGAATGCTTTCCCATGATCATGGAACAATGATTCCTTATTAACAGATAATGGGCTCCAGCAACAACACTTTACTATTATTCTTTCCTATTTCTCCTAATAAACTAAATAAACTATTAATTGACTGTTGAGTCATCAGATACACCAAATCCTAAAAATACTCCTTCTCCCTTCTGCTGACTTTGTCATTGAATTCACAACTCTTTGAAATTGAAAATGGATCAGTTCCAGCTTCTGCACAGGGGAATTATTTTGTAAAAACAAAATCAACTTTCAGATGAGTTGACTTTTCTTTTGGTTTGAGAAGATCTTCTTTATAAGAAGTTCCATTAGTTAAATAATTTTGTGCAGTGCCAGAAATTGTTTATGACTCAAAACATTGCAGGAGCTGTTCATCTTCTCTGTTCTAAAATATGTCAACAAATTCTTCCAAAAATGTTCTAATAATTGGCAATAGTTTCTTTGTCAATGGGATAACACTCACTCAGTAGCCTAGAAAAATTTGTCTATTCTTTGAACAATTGGAACAGTACTCAGAGTAATCCAATTCTGTCTTCTTTCATTAGCAAGTAAAATCTCTGTTAGCTAATGTATTTAAAATCAATCTGGGCCATCGTCATAGATATTCTCCTTTTGTTCAGAAAATTGTTGTCCCCATTTTGTTTCCAATGATTTGCTATGACAAGAGTACTGCTATAAATTTTTTGTATATACTCCACAGTATTTCTAGTTCAATTTCATTTGTAACTATATAATGTGTGTATGTAATTATTATTGTCTTTTATTTTTATGTATATTTCATTTTTGAAAATACCCTTCTTCTTTTCCCCACCCAAAAAGACAGCTTTTGTAACAAGGATTTAAAGAGAAAGAAAAAAGCAATTAAGCAAAAATCAAACAATACATCAATTGTTTCTGCCAATCTATGATATACCCATGATCTGCAAAGAGGGGAAAGAATGTCAGCTATTAACAAAGTGCGATTCAACATAGTAGGTGTTTATTAAGTGCCTACTATGTACAAGACAATACATTAGACACTAGAAATACAAAGGTAAATAGAAGGAACCCTATTTTCAAAGAACTCATACACAAACTATTGCAATACACACAGCAATAAATTTTGACCATTTTGTTGACAAATTGGAAATTCTTAAGGTGTGTAGTGTCTATCCTCAGTCATTATGTTATTTCCTATTTTTGCCAATGATTTGCACAGTTGGATCTATAAAACTATGCCCCTTTCAGATGTTGGCATGTTTTCAAAAGACAAATAACAGAAGTCAATGAGTTAGATAAAAAGCATATTTTATTCAGAGCAATAATGGTTAGATTTTGAGCAGATAATTTTGTACCTTATATTGAACACTAAACTTTGAAAAAGCCATTTTCCATCTAATAAAAGATATGAGATTTTGAGTAGCTTGTTTGCAAATGAAAAGGCCAGGAAAGATGTTAACAGACAGCAGAAAAAAAATAAACTTTCCTTTGGCTATATATCACTTATATAGCTTTTCCCCAACCACATATGCATAAACAAATAAGGGTGACTTATAGTGTAAAAAGTGGGAAACTTTGAACCCCAGAGATGTTTGATGACTAATAGGAAAATGACCATTGCCTCATTATAGTCTAGACTGCAGAAAAAAAAATTAGAAAAATAAGCAAAATTGCCACCATAAATTAGGACACCAAAAGACACCCAGTCTTGTCTCAGGAATAATTGTCAGAAGAAAAAGCTTATAAGCCTAAGTAGTTTGTCATGGTAACCATGTTCTCTTTCTGATCTGCTTAAGAGGTCAGAGACATCAAAGATGGGACACAGAAGGAGAAAAATTGGGGAGTTTCTTGTTGTCTTAAGTTATGAGACTCACTTTCTAATAGAACACAAAACAGCTCCCTTAACTGAAGGTCACAGTTAACTAGAGGTAGGAGAGACAATAGCTAATTCTCCAAAGATCAATTTCAACCTAGAAGTGGAATGATGTCATGAAATTGTGCAATTCTGTTTGTTGCTATTTGCGCCATTCCCTTTTGCCATCCCAAAACATTGGCTGACATTATCTAAACCTCAAGTTGCAAATTCCAGTTCTGGGGACTGTTATGAATTGGCAAAGTCTGCTATTTTACCACCGTATCTGGATGTTTTAGCATCATGCCAAAAAAATCTCACCCTAGGTGATCAATTATAGGAGAGAAGGGCTTGTCTTTAGTCAAATCTAATACTGTCTGATTAAAGTTTCTTGGGTAATAGTACTAGAAACATGAGACCAGTCTTGAATTACCTATATTCTCTCTGGTCTCCTAGCCAATCATTTTAGACATCATGAACAACACCCTGAAGGAACTATTAATCCTAGGACCTGGCTTTCCTGATTGGTGACTGCCTCTTTTGACCTCTATTTTAGGAAAATTCCACCAATGATTCACTTCACTCCCCCCTTCTCTGGCCAAATTCTCAACAATATCCTTATCATTTGCCTTGCTCTCCATGAATTTCCTTTCTTTCCAGATTCTCCAATTCTGGCACCATGTACCATGATCAAACCAACTTTGCTATTATTCCTGGATGGAGTATGTCATTCTACTGTACTATAGTTCCACTTGATATCTCTTTAACTTTCTGGACCAAAATGCCCCTCTCTAGCCACCACTTTCTCATCAGAATGCAAGTTCAGGGAGTGAATGTCTAGTGATTGACAAACAGAATGCACTTAATATTTGCTTTGTTATTTATTCATGTTTTTGAAGTTGCATCTCCAGAACATTCTACAAGGTCAGAGCTGGCTATTTCACACCTTCTTATTATCATGGAACACATCACATGCTATAAAATCAATTGGTCACCCATTCACTCATATCTTTTTTAAAAAAAAAAAACTTGTCCAGAGGCATTAGACTTCCTATTATATTGTGCCAAGCCGATTTAAAAGAAATTAAACCAAACAGAATAGGAGATAAAATACAAAAGATAAAACATAATTTTAGTTATGTGAAATTGAAAATCTTTCTCTCATTCAAAATTAATGTATCTAAGGTTTATCCTTAGGAAACTGTCAATTAGGAAGGAGAAAAGTCATAAAAACTTTGCATCACATAAGAGTTAACACAAATATATAATACCAAGAACTTTTCTAATGGATAAGTGGTCAAAGGAATTCTTAAAAGAAGAATTACAAAAGTATAAAGAGCAGGAACTTTGGAGAAATATACTTAAGCTCAGTATGAATGATTTAATCCTACAACAAGGTATTAAGTGGAATTGATAAGACAATGGTTATCTAGTTTAGCATGTGAGTTCTCTAGTTCAGTATAATTTATTTAATTTTACAACAAATAATGGTTCCCTAGTGATATAATGATTGGTTTATACTCAGTATATAGTAATGATGCAATTATAATAGAGTAAATAAACTGGGACAAACTCAGCCAGAGGGAGAGAAGACAGAGGACTGGAGGCTGGAAGTCTGTAAAGGGCTGAAACTCTGAAAAGGTATGCTTGAATCAGACAGCAGAGCACTTAAGGTTAATTACCTATTCAATATGGGATAATGGCTCTATATACATATTTAGATGAGATGGTGATGTGATGGCTCCCTTCACCATTGGCAATTGCTGAATTGTTGTCTTAAGTTCAGTAGTAAGGTAATCAATGGTAGGCAAGGATTGGAGGGCTGAGGGAGAGAGGGAAGTCTCAGTTGGCTGCAGGAGAAGGAGAGAGGCTGATGACTTTGGACTGCAGAATCCAAGATACATCTTTGGCAAGCCCTGTGGCAGCTTGCCCACCTCCTTCACTTCTCCCCCTAAAGACCAAGGATTTTGATTTATCCTGACTCTCACTGACCCCGAGGCCCTCCAGAAAACAAGCCCAAATACTATATTTGGTGCCCCAATGTGGACTAAGGACCTGCACACAAAGCTCAATCGTAATTTCAATGAAGTCCCTGTGACCAGGAAGTATGATGAGTATTAAAATAGACAAGCAGGAAACTTTGTTAAAGGCTGAAATGGGGCAGATACTAGGAAAAGAACCTCCCCACCCCCACCCCAAGGGAGCTCTATAGAAAGAATACTTAGGTTAATAAAAAGGCAAGGTTTGCTTGTAACTTGGGAGTAGATTGATGGACTCTTAGAAAAATTAGAATGCACATCCCCTTGGTTCTTCAAGGAAGAAGAAATAGAGGCAGATAATTGGAAACTAGTAGGAGAACAAATAAGAGAATATTACAATGATAATTAATGATCCTGATTCAATTTCTTTTTTTATATTTTTTTATTTTATTTTTTTAATTATAGTTTTTATTTACCAGATATATGCATGGGTAATTTTACAGCATTGACAATAGCCAAATCTTTTGTTCCAATCTTTCCCCTTCTTTCCCTCCCACCCTCTCCCCCAGATGGCAGTTTGACCAATACATGTTAAATATGTTAAAGTATAAGTTAAATACAATATACGTATACATGTCCAAACAGTTATTTTGCTGTACAAAAAGAATCAGACTTTGAAATAGTGTACAATTAGTCTGTGAAGGAAATCCAAAATACAGGCAGACAAAAATAGAGGGATTGGGAATTCTATGTAGTGGTTCATAGTCGTCTCTCAGAGTTCTTTCACTGGGTGTAACTGGTTCAGTTCATTACTGCTCTATTGGAACTGATTTGGTTCACCTCATTGTTGAAGAGAGCCACGTCCATCAGAATTGATCATCATATAGTATTGTTGTTGAAGTATATAATGATTTCTTGGTCCTGCTCATTTCACTCAGCACCTGATTCAATTTCTAGGGAAACATTCTATATATATAACATAATACAATTGGCCTTAAAGAATCCCACAAGTTCTAGAAAAAAGAAAAGTTTTAAGGAGAACAGGCAGACAAGGAAACATGAGGAAAAAGAGAAAGAGAAGGGGGAGGATAATGAAAAAATCACTGAAATGCATGGGGAGTTGAGTAAGTTTTAAGGGTGTGGTGCTTCTCACTCTCACAGCCCAGCTTCACCTCCGCCTACACATGGCTGGCTCTTGAACCTCCCCCATCAAC
Source organism: Sminthopsis crassicaudata (assembly GCF_048593235.1). Taxonomy (NCBI): domain Eukaryota; kingdom Metazoa; phylum Chordata; class Mammalia; order Dasyuromorphia; family Dasyuridae; genus Sminthopsis; species Sminthopsis crassicaudata. The sequence continues at coordinate 142,958,127 of NC_133621.1, forward strand.
TTCACCTTCCTGGGTGGAGAAAAGAGGAGTGGGAGGGGCAGTGATATCACCAGCACCACCCCCAGGAACCACTTATGACTCCATTGCAAAAGGCACTATTTAAAACCAAAGAGGAAGAACAGAATACAGCTGATTTGAGAATAGAAATTTATCCTGTGATTGAACAGCTTAACTCTTCAGGTCAAGAAAGGAGAAGCTATACACCTTTTAATGTAGAAATTATCAAAGATCTGAAAAAGACTTGCACTCTTTACGGATCTACATCATCTTAAGATGTTATTACAGAATTTGGCTTATGAAATTTTAACTCCTAGTGAATGGAAATCTATAGCAAGGACATGGTTAGAACCTGGACAGAAGTTGTTGCGGCTTTCTGCATATAGTGAACTCTGTAGGATACAAGCCCAATGAAATAGGCAACCTGGAGTTAATACACCAATCATCTGTGACCAATTAACAGGTACAGGTCCTTGTGCAAACACTTGAGCACAGATTAATTACCCCATAGCAGCATATGAGCAAATTGCTTCTGCTGCTATCAAAGTATGGGGCACCCTCCCAAGAGGACAAGATAGAGGGGCAGCCTTCACAAAAATAGAGCAAGGTTCAAATGAATCCTTTGCTGATTTTGTGGGACATTTGCAGACAGCTGTCTTACAAACTATTGGTGAAAATGCAGCAACAGAAATTATAAGACAACTTGCTAAAGAAAATGTTAATGAGGTTTGTAAAAGAATTATACTGGGACTACACAAGGATTCTCCTTTAGAGGAGGTCATAAGACATTGTGCCACAGTAAGCAGAAATACCTTTTATACCCAAGCTATGATGTAGACTTCCCAAGATCCGAATATGGGAAGACAGAGTCCCTTTTGGCAGGGGACTTCTAGAGAGACTCATCAATACTTTCAATGTGGTAAAGTAAGGCATCTGAAAGTTCAATGTTGGCATAGAGACAGAGTGAAAAAGCAGGGTGGGAGAACAAGACCCAAATCCCCATGTCCAAAATGCAACAGATGCTTCCATTGGGCATCAGAATGTAGATTGATTCAGGGAAATGGGATGGGCATGATGGCAGCTGATGCTACACTCAGAGAGTCTTTAGAAGTTCAGTACTCAGACATGACCAATCAGCTCAGAAGCAACCTGATGGGCGAAAGGGATTACACAATCAATCAGCCAGGAAGCAATCTGATGGGAGAAAGGGATTGTAATTGGGGAGAATAGAGTTGTATGCAGCTGGGACAACTGAAATACCTCCTGGAGAGCTGAAATATGTTCCTCTCCAGCCTATGGATCCCTTTCCTCCAGGCACAGTAGGCTTGACCATTTCACCTCCTGAGAGTACTTACAAAACAGTGTCCATCCTTACACTGATGTGGGAAACTGGAGAATGTATAGATAATATCCCAGTCACTAATACAGGTAGACAGTGTGTGCTTTATCACCCAGGAGAAGTAGTAGTAGCATCAGGTTTACTGATATACACTCCTAATAAGCAATCTAGTGATAGTTACCCAGATTCTGACTCCAAGCAACAGAATCCAGGAATATTCTAGACTGCAACTGTTACAGCTGACCATCCTATGCTCACTATCTGTATAAATGACATAGCATTGGAAGGTGGTAGATACGGGTGCAGATCATTATTACATTCACTATCACAGTCATTAAAGTTGCCAACTGGCCCAGTCACTGGCCAAAGATTAAGGCAGACACCTACATGTCTGGCATAGGAGGATCAATAGCAGCTGAAGTTAGTGCTGCCCCTATGAGATGGACATTTGAAGATGAAACAGGAGTTTTTACTCCTTTTGTAGTTGAAAATAATCCCTATCAATCTGTGGGGAAGAGACTTCTTACAACAGTAAGGATTACAATTGAGTACTTTGGCTTTTTAGGCAGAGCTGCTGATGAAGGCCTGCCTGTACTCTCACCTGTCCCCCATTTAATGGAAAACTTATACACCAGTGTGGGTAGAACAGTGACCCTTAACAAGCAGTATTATTCAGGCCTATACCTTATTAAATATTAAATTAAATACCATAATAATAATAATTATAATATAGTACAGGAGCAACTTGACCAAGGACACTTACAACCTTCTCAAAATCCTTAGAATTCCCCTGTATTTGTTGTAAGAAAGAAATCTAGGAAATGGAGGATATTGACTGATTTAAGAAAAGTGAACAGATGGAAACTATGGGAACTTTTCAGCCTGGACTTCCATCTCCTACTCAAATGCCTAGAGAATGGCCTCTTTAGGTTATAGACATTAAGGATTGTTTCTATTCTATCCCTCTAGATAAGGAGAATATGAAAGGATTTGCCTTTTCAGTGCCCAGCATTAACTTAGCTGAGCCTTATAAAAGATATTAATGGATAGTTTTGCCACAGGAAATGAAAAATAGCCCTACTATGTCTCAAATGTATATTTCTGCTGCTCTTATTCCATTAAGAAAAGCATTTCCAAAAGTGATGTTTTAACATTATATGGATGATATATTGGGATATGCACCTGAGGGGCAAAAGTTAGAAGCATGTTTATAAAAGACCATGGAAACACTAAGGAACTACAAATTGCTGATTTATATAGGACCTCACATAGAACCCCATGTTTGGGTAGCAAAATGTAAAGTCCAGAGTAGTTCTCTGGAGGACCTTGGGATCAGCTCCAGTCCTTGGTTTTAGTGGAGAAGTGAAGGAGGCAGGAGGGCCATTTGGCTGCTTAAAGATGGAGTCTGGAATGTTCTTTTTGTGGCTGTGGCTGAGAGCTGTGGCCAAGAGAGAGAGTCTTCTGTGTCTGAGAAATCCTATACAAACTTTTGTAATCATGGGTGTGTCACAAGCAATAAAAACAGATAATGGACCTGCATATATTTCCAAACATTTTGCACACTTTTGTGCACAGTATCAGATTTTACGTACACTGGCACACCTTTTAATCCTCAAGGACAGGCAATAGAGGAGAAACAGAGACATCAGGATACTTCTCCAAAAACAAAAGAAAGGGGGAGCCACAGGTAACCCTAGAGAACTTCTAAATTTAGTTCTCCATATCATTAATTTTTAAATTTTCAATATAGATGCACTGACTCCAGCAGACAGATTTTATAACCCACCACAAAGACAGTATCTAGTTCAAGAAGCTCCACTATCTTTAGATAATCATCAGGTGATATGGAGAGACCCAGAAAGTAGTGAATGGAAGGGACAGATAGGTTAACTGCTTGGGAGAGAGGGTTTGCTTGTATCTCTACAGATGTGGAAGATATCAGATGGGTGACAATGAGCTGTATTCGCCTTGCCAATCGAAAAGAGACAGAAAAAGAGAAGACCCTCAAAACAAAAGAGAAAACTCAAGAAACATCAGGTGGTTCCATCTCTGACTATATGTGTCATGAAAAAGCATGGCTTTTAATCCAATATATATGACAATTGACTCATGAACATCAAAAATTGTTGATAAGACTATTATAGAACTTCAAAACCAGCAGGGATCATTGGATTCCCTGAGACATGATAAGACTGATACAGAACTTCAAAAAACTTTGCAGGAATCATTTGATTCAGTGACACATGAAATAATAGACAATAGATTGGTTTTGGACTATTTCTAGGACTTAAGGACATGTATAATTCCTCATGTTGATTCATACTAGCCTGTGTTATATTAATATGTGCTTGTGTAATACCTTCCATGTTGATGGATTTATGTATACCTGTTTCAATTTCAGCCCAGAGTAAACCCACTAACAAAATCTGGTTTGACTCCCCATTTCCCTTTGGTGTTTTCACCCTCCTTTCTGAGAAGTCAAGAGGGCATGATCACCTCCTTTTTGGGGTTCTCACCTCCCTGAAAAGTCAGGGAGGGTGTGACCACCTATGTTCTAAAACAAAAGAAAGCAGGAGATGGAAAGGGCAGGAACTTTGGAGAAATATACTTAAGGCTCAGTATGATCAATTTAGTCCTACAACAAGGTGTTAACTCAGTGGAATTGATAAGACAATGGTTATCTAGTTTAGCATGTGAGTTCTCTAGTTCAGTATAATTGATTTAATCTTACAACAAATAATGGTTCCCTAGTGATATAATGATAGGTTTATACTCAGTATATGGTAATAATGTAATTGTAATAGAATATATAAACTGGGACAAACTCAGCCAGAGGGAGAGAAGACAGAGGACTAGAGGCTGGAGCTCAAGCTCTCAGACTCGGAGAGACTTCAAGATAGAGACTCTCACAGTGGCTCTCCTGCCTTCTCCACTGAAACCAAGACTCATTCCAGAGGACCTCCAGAAAGCTAGCCCGGCCTCAGGTGAAGGAGACAGACTGTGAAGGAGATAATAAAAATTTTGGACTTTATTCCTGACTATTCACATGGTGATTATTCTGCTGAGACCAAGCTAGTCAGAGAGACCTCCAGAAAGCTAACCAGAACATTACAGCAAAGTATTAACAGCTATATGAAAAATTTCTCTGAATAAGTAACCATAAGTAAAATATACATTATTATAAAAAAAAAAAACAATATTCAAAATGACTTTGTTGTTAATTTAGTTGTTTCAGTCATGTCCAACTCTTTGCTACCCAGCTTGGAGTTTTGTGGGATTTTTTGGTCAATTTTTTTTTTCTATTTCCTTCTCCAATTCATTTTACATGTAAGGAAACTGAAGAAAACAAAGTTAAATGATTTGCTCAGGGTCATATAGCTAGTAAGTATCTGAGGCCATATTTGAATTCAAAGAGAGGAATCTTCCTAACTCCAGACTTGACATTCTGTCCACTGAGGCACCTAGCTGCCCTCAATTCATAATGACTACAACATTGTAAACAGAAAGAACAAAATAATGAAGCTCAGTAATCATAACGACTAAGTTTCATCTTTTTTTTTTTGTTTTTGGTTTTTGCTAAGCCAATTGGGGTTAAATGACTTTCCCCGAAGAGTTAAGTGTCTGAGATCAAATTTGAACTCAGGTACTCCTGAATTCAGGGCTGGTGTTCTAACTAAGCTTTATTTTAAAGAAGAATGGGGGGAGGGGGGAGACAGAAGGTGTTTTATTCTGGGAGAGAGGGACATTAATGGCCAAAAAACATTTCACTTCTTTAAATTCAAGCCTAAAGAATCCGATCTCATTCATATGAGTCCAGGGTTCTGTGTAGGGGTAGGGAATAATAGGGTGATATGGAAAGGACAGAAAGAGTGGAGGGATGTCTCTTGTGACATAGGTGATATATATCACTTACATTTGTTAATACATTAAATCTTCTGGTTTCTCTACCTCTAATCTCTCCAATACCTTTCCCCCATGAACACAAGATTAATTTCCCTTAAATATATTAAACCTATTCAGAAATCTACAATATCTATTTATTGTTCATAGAGTCAAATCTATACTTCTTACCCTGATATTCATGGCTCACCACAACTTCCCAAACTCTTTGGATTTTTATCTCCTACTACTCTATGCTTCAGCTAATGTCTCTACCATCTCTTGATTATATTATGCTCATTATTGCCTTTCTACTTTTGTTCATGCCATGCCTCCTATCCAAAATGATTTCCTATGCTTCTTCTATCTACTATCTATCTAAATATTTTCAGGTCCTTATCATTTCTACTTCTTAAATAAAGATTTTATAATAAATCTGATCTCTTTTTTTTCCCCTTCCTTATAAAATAGCATTTATTATCTCTGCCATACAATTTAGCAATTAATTAAATTAAATTTAGTACTTTATATGTATATAAAAATATTATATAAAATGTCAGTTATTTTAGGTTCTAAATAAATAATTTACTATCTTTACTAATGCTAAAGATTCTAGTTTTCAAAAGCATTTTAATAGCTGTGCCTACATCAAGGCTTTTACTTTTTAAATATATTTACCCATACTACTGGGCATATATCCCAAAGAGATTTTAAAGAAGGGAAAGGGACCTGTATGTGCAAGAATGTTTGTGGCAGCCCTCTTTGTAGTGGCCAGAAACTGGAAACTATGTGGATGCCCATCAATTGGAGAAAGGCTGAATAAATTGTGGTATATGAATAATATGGAATATTATTGTTCTGTAAGAAATGATCAGCAGGATGATTTCAGAAAGGCCTGGAGAGACTTACATGAATTGAAGCTGAGTGAAATGAGCAGGACCAGAAGATTTAATACTTCACCAACAATACTATATGATGATCAATTCTGATGAATGTGGCCATTTTCAACAATGAGATGAACCAAATCAGTTCCAATAGAGCAGTAATGAACTGAACCAGCTACACGCAGCAAAAGAACTCTGGAAGATGACTATGAACCACTACATAGAGTTCCTAATCCCTCTAATTTTGTCCACCTGCATTTTTGATTTCCTTCACAGGCTAATTTTACACTATTTCAAAGTCCAATTCTTTTTGTATAGCAAAACAACTGTTTGGACATGTATACATATATTGTATTTAATTTATACTTTAACATATTTAACATGTATTGGTCAATCTGCCATTTGGGGAGGGGGTGGAGGAGAAAAATTAGAACAAAAAGTTTGGCAATTGTCAATGCTGTAAAATTACCCATGCATATATCTGGTAAATAAAAATTACAATAAATAAATAAATACATTTACCCAATTATATATATACACACATATCTAAATGCATGTTAAAAACATGATTTCTGAGTAACTTTTCAAAGTTTTTACCTCTTTTCTGTCTAGTTGTCTAAACTCAGCTTTAGATTATAGAAGATGTAAGTTCCTTTCTTTCTCTTCCTTTTTTCTTTTGTCCCAATAGCCCTTTTCTTTTACTGAGCCTAAGCCCTTTAGGTAGCATCGACTTCACATTAAAAATACAAATAAGCCTTTCCCAGTAAATAGCATGTGTGTTGAAATAGCAAATTAAAAAGAAATGTAATGATCTGTGAAATTATAATAACTATTAATTTCAGAATTATCCTCAAAAAAGTCTCTAATAAGTGGCACTTTTTAATAGGAAAAAGACATAAAGCAATGAGAAGAATAAACACAGCCAACAACTCAAGACACTTTTATTCTGTTTGTATTTCATCTGAATATAATAGTCAGCAATTGAAAAGTCTATATACTAGATCTATTAGCTATGTTAATCTTGTTGCCATGGTGCAAGTATTCTACAAAGACTGGAGGATGATTGGTCATTTGTCTGTTTTGTTCTGAGAGATTCATTCCACTTGCTTACTGCCCACCATCTTTTAATGGATACTATCCTATTGCCACTATGAGAGATAGACTTTCTACATAAGAAATCATTAGTAGAATAAGAAATTGGACTCATGACAATAAAAATTCGGATAAGTGCTCTATTCCACAAGCATGAAGCTTTGATTGAAAATGTTCTTGGTCTCCCTGCTAATGTCACAGTTGGATTGATATTCCAATATGGAGTTTTGTCATGGTATGGTAAGCTATTTATTGTTTCTAAGAAAATTACTTTTGTACTGACTGAATGGTATAAAAGGTTAATAAAATTCAGATTAAAATTTTTATCTATCACTGGTTAAAATCTGACTCAGATCAGCTGTTTTCAAATGCTTTTGCTATTTGACAACTTTTTCAGACTCATGTGGGAAATGAAGCTATTATTTCTGTTTAGTTTCTAGTAGACGGTAGTTAACATCCAAAAAACTGTCTTCAAAAATGACATTTACTTGGCAGAAAGACACCATGACATTCTACTAACATGTGCATGACAGAATGAGACTGTCAAAGTCAATATGTAAACATCACATGCCAAGGTCACGAATTTCAGCTCAGTGCCCTAGAAACATCAGTCATGGTTGGGGCATGGGCACCAAGGTCATGAAAATTAAATAATGACACCTGAATAAGAGATACATATTTATACAGGAAAATTTTATATAAAAATTTCCACTTGCTTCATTGTCCCTTCCTCACCCCCCAAAAGAGCCTCCTAAAAGCATTAGCTCAAAAAACACATGTAAATGAAATTTGCAACAAATTTTTGGCATTTGGAATTGTTGTTTTTAAAAACAAGGGAAAGATAATTGAGTGACTATAGTTTACCCTAAAATCAAAGTGAAACTCTATATTTGTATTTTAGCACTAGTCTATTAATCAAAAATATTTGAAAGTCCTTTTTTTTCCATGAAAGATTTTAGGATTTATTGTTCTTGATTATAACTCTGTATATTTTGCCTTTTGAAATATTATATTCCAAGATTCAACTCATTTATATTGTTACAAGATCTCCTCTCATTTAATATGAGTTGCCTTGTCTTGTATAGTCCATATTGTAATTTCTTAAATGCTTCTTTCTGAAAGCTGATAGTATTTTTTTCTTTGAAATGAAAGTGCTGGATTTTAACTATGATATTCCCATTATACTTCCTCTTGAGGTTCCTTTTTTCTGCTTTCAATTTGCACTTTGGTTCAATTAGATCTTGGTAGCTTTAATTTATGATTTCTTGAAATAATACCCAGACTTTTTTCCCATCTAAATTATTATCTTCAAGGAGCCCAGTGATTCTTAAATTCTGTCTTTGACCTATTTTCTGAATCACTTTTTTAAATATCAGATATCTTACATGTTCTCCTATTTTTCTATCTTTTTATTTTATTCTAATATTTCTTGTATCATGAAGTCACTGATTTCTCTCTGATCTATTTTAGTTTTCAAGTCATCTGCTACTTGAATAAGGTTTACCACTTTCTCTTCTAAGTTATTAGACTCTTTAAGAGTTTGTTTTATTTGTCTTTATCGCTTCATTTCTTCTAAGTATTCACATAGTTCTAGAAAATTCACTTTTTTTCCTTTAATGAGTCTGCTTATAGGGTTATTTTCTCTTTCTAGGCAGTCTACTAGCACATCTCTAGATCCATAATAATTTTTTATTTTAATTGGTGTTTTCTTTGATTGAATAATCATTCCTGCTTTGGTTCTTAAATCAGAGCTATGCCAGGTCTAGCGCTATCTCCTACTGTAGCTGCTGTTCTGGATGATATAGTCAGCTCTGCTTCAACTTATCTTTGCTCAGGTCTCTATGGTGACATCTACTTTCTGGAAATTACTCCTCCTAAATTGAATGGATATCCATCGATTGGAGAATGGTTGGGTAAATTGTGGTATATGAAGGTTATGGAATATTATTGCTCTGTAAGAAATGACCAGCAGGAGGAATACAGAGAGGCTTGGAGAGACTTAAATCAACTGTTGCTGAGTGAAATGAGCAGAACCAGAAGATCACTATACATTTCAACAACAATACTGTATGAGGATGTATTCTGATGGAAGTGGAAATCTTCAACATAAAGAAGATCCAACTCACTTCCAGTTGATCAATGATGGACAGAAATAATTACACCCAGAGAAGGAACACTGGGAAGTGAATGTAAATTGTTAACACTACTGTCTATCTACCCAGGTTACTTATACCTTCGGAAGCTAATAATTAATGTGCAACAAGAAAATGGTATTTACACACATATATTGTATCTAGGTTATATTGTAACACATGTAAAATGTATGGGATTACCTGTCATCAGGGGGAGGGAGTGGAGGGAGGGAGGGGATAATTTGGAAAAAAAAAAATGATAGAGGTAACAGCACTTATCAATCTTTGAGATACTATAAGAAGAAATAGAAACAGCATTAGTACAAAGTCAGAAACAGCAGTTGCAACAGATAGATATCAAAGAGATGAAATAAGTTTGAAAGCATTGTGTGATCACTTTAGCTTATATCTCAGAGAGAGATAGCAAGAAAATGAAAAAAATACAGGTAATATTAATACCCCAAAAGCAATAATAAAGGGATTATCTATTTCTATGTAAAAAAAAAAAAGAAATTACTCCTCCTATCCACATTCATTCCTCAGAATTTGAGGACAGTCTCAGAACACCAAGGAATCTTAGAATTGCTATGTACTTGATAATTTCCTGATTTGCAAGTGGTTGATCCATTGACCAACAGCAATTGTTGCCATTTATAGTAGTTTCAATAATTCCTACTGTGAATTTCCAATTACTGTAGAGTTAGGGGTTTGGGAGTTAATTTTTGTTTTTTGGTTTTAGGTTGGTTTTTTTGCAGAAATCCTCTATTTTTACTTTCTAGGCATACTGAGACCTAAAAGTTGCATGGGTCTTTGACTCATCTCTGATTGAACTAGATAGTGGCTATCTTGGTGTTGTCTTTGCTGGCAACCAACTTTCCTGATTTTTTGTGTTTTACTTTTCTATGCAGTTTTAGAATGAAAGAAGTTACTTGCTATAAATTCTCATTGGTTTATTTGATTATTCAGGTCTTTACTAAGCAAGAGTAGGTATGTAGAAGATATATGTGTATATATACCTCTATCCCAAATAAAAAGTGATAAACTCTTGAGGCAAAAGCCTAGAAAGGTGATCTGCCAATGGGAATGGCAATCATCATATGTGAGAATTTTATCTGGTATTCAGCAAAACACAGAACTAAGGTCTCTTGGTGGGAACAAACTTGCAGCCCCACAATCTTGGCATAGTATGAAACATGAGAGCCAAACAATCCTTTTGTATTTCTTCACAAGTATGAGTCTCCCTGTATATGCTTTTATTCTATGTGATGTCCTATGAATTTGATTTTTTTAGAATACCATCCAGTTGAAATTGGCATATACTTAAAGCAAATATATATCAACAACACTCATTCAGATATAGTTTATAAACAGGGGAATGGTTTGAGGATAACATAGAGACCCTATTATTTTATAATCTATTAGGTGATTGATCTTTAGCTTACTAATCTCGTGAAAATATATAGTAAATTTATCTGACATCTAAGAATTATCACTGTGCTTCCCCCCACCACCATTTTGGTGAAGTTTTTTCCCCCAATTAACAAGCATTTACTCTTTCCATTCTATCCTCATTTTTATTTAATGGAAAAAGAAAAAGAAAACTCTTGTGTCCAGTACATATCGTAAAGCAAGACAAATTTTCATATTATCCATGTCACTATATATATGTTATATATAATACACACACCCATGTATATGTTTTATTTTGCATCTTGAATCTATCATTTCTCTATCAGAAGGTCAGCAACACATCAATCCTCTGGAATCATGTTTGGTCTGTATTTTAATTAGAATTTGTAAGTCTTTAAAAGTTGCTTATCCTTACAATGTTGTTATTGTATAAATTGTTCTCCTGCTTTTATTCACTTTACTCTCTAAAAATTCATACAAGTTTTTCCCTGTTTCTTTGAATCCATCTCTTTCATAATTGCTTACTACATAATAGTATTCCATTATAGTCATGACATAATTTGCTCAGCCATTCTTGATTTCCTATGTACTTTTTAAATAATACACATATGAAATAGTCTTGGAAGCTACAAGAATTCTGTTGCATATGGGGTTTTTCTGTACCTTTTGCAATTCAAGTCAGGATATTTTAACTTCTTTGCTAAATTAGGAAAAAAGAATCAATTGCAAAATAACCTTGTGATGCTTCATTCAGCAAATGTCTATTCTGTACAGGTTGTTTTAGGCTGAATTAACCCAGGGCTATCTTAAAGAAAATGCAATTTCCTTGACAAATTCATTAATTCAATTAATATTTTGAAGCACTTACTATACACAGAATTCCTTTAGAGACCTTGGGAGAAATATGAAGATATTTAAGACATTATATATTACAAATATGTCACCTGAAGGACCTTAAAATCTAATAGGGGAGATGAATGCCATACAAATTAGAATATAGCTAAACCCTGATAAGTGTGAAAATGAATACCCTGAATAGTCTCATTATTTGAATTCATACTGCTTATTTCCTCTGGGTTGGAACAAATGACCATATTTTACATAATTATAATTTTAAATTGTTGTTTGTCCTTTATTCTCAAAGAGGACTATATATCAGGGAGGTGATACCATGATATGCAAATGAATTGGACTTAAGTGAGAGAAGACTGTGCAAAGTCACCAGCCTCATTTCTTCTCCAGAGCCATCTAAGTCCAGTGGCAAGACATAAATCAGGACAACTGGAAATGGCTGCAGTGGAAGACCTTGGCCTATATAAGATAAGGTCTTTAACAGGTCTCCGATTAATAATAATAAAAAAAAATAATACTGCAAATTTGAATACATACAGTCATGTCAGAGGATTTATTATATGCCAATGCCCTGAGTTCAAATATTGCCAGGCATCTTTATGAGAATGTAATGTGCAAAATAAGGATAGTAATACCTCATATTGATGAGGGGAATAGAGAGTTTTAAATGAGATAAAATCAGTTTTAATCTAGATTACAAACTTCTTGAGGTTAAGAGACTTTCTCTTACCTAAACTTTGTATATCCCCAGCTCATGGCATACTATTCCACTTACTATATATATTGAATAAATACAGAAATATTGTTTGGGTTGTGGGTTATGTGTGCCAGTCAGGGCTTATGAGAGGTTATCCATATTTAGAGACCCCATGGGAAGAAACTCCTTTGGATAATTCAGGTAGACTAATGGTTTGTTGTTTATAGTTAGAGCATTTCCTGGGTCACTGATAGATTAAGAAACCTGCTCAGGGTTACACAACCAGTATGTGTCTAAGATAGGAACTGAACCTTGTTTTTTCAGATTCAGAGACAAGTTATCTATCCCTCATGCCATATAGACCTTATTATGTGATCACAATCAGTTTTTCATTTTAAAATTCCATATTAAGAAACAGTACCTTAAACCTTTTATAGACCAGAAAAAGATAACTATTAAATTCATAGGCCAATTAAAGATAGCTATTAAATTATTTTTCCAGTGAAGATAATTTTAAAATGAAACCTTTGACTTCAGATTGAGTAATAAATTCATAATATGAATTTTATTTCAAAACTGATCCCCTTAGAGCTATTTGATGCCATTTATGAGGCTAAAGAAATTAGAATAAATTTACCTAATTCCAGAATAGTATAGGATGCTTTTCTGTAAATAACATTTTTATAATTACTATTATTTACTGTAAAATTGGACAGCTAGGTGGCACAATGGATAGAGCCTAGAAACCTAGAAATAGGAAGACTCAGGTTAATAACTTCAAAAATGGTCTCAGATACTAGCTGTATGATGTAGGCATGTCACTTAATTCTGCTTGCCTCACTTTTCTCCTCAGTAAACTGAGCTAGAGAAGAAAATGGCATATCATTCTAGTATCTTAGCCAAGAAAACTCCAAATGAGATCACAAATGTTGAATACAAGTGAAAAACAACTGAACAACTGTAAACCTATACTAGATTTGTCCATTTTGAACTGGTCACATTTTAGGATTTTAAAATTAGATTGTAATTTTGATTTACACCATCATTAAGCTATAGCCATTTTGTAATACAATCCAATTCTTTTTTCTGCCCAAAGCAAAACAGAACAAAGGCTACTGTATAGTAACCTATATAATGCTTATAGGAAGATAAACAAGTAAGTATCTTTAAATTGTTTATAGAAGTTTTTTAAAGTTCATAGAAAAAATGCTAAATGAGGATAAAAAAATTTTCTTCTCTTCCTTTGTACTAGTTATAATAAAAACGGTTTAGTAAAACCTCTTTTTTATGGTATTCTGCATAATTGGATTTATTAATCAACTGACTTATTAATAAAAAATTTTATTGTTTCAAACTTTATTAAAAATCATTTCATATATTTTTACAGTTAAAGGTTCTGATAAAGGTCTCATTTCCAAAATATATAGAGAATTGATCCTAATTTATAAGAAATCAAACCATTCTCCAATTGATAAATGGTCAAAGGATATGAACAGACAATTCTCAGATAATGAAATTGAAACTATTTCCACTCATATGAAAGAGTGTTCCAGATCACTACTGATCAGAGAAATGCAAATTAAGACAACTCTGAGATACCACTACACACCTGTCAGATTGGCTAAGATGACAGGAACAAATAATGATGAATGTTGGAGGGGATGTGGGAAACCTGGGACACTGATGCATTGTTGGTGGAATTGTGAAAGAATCCGGCCATTCTGGAGAGCAATTTGGAACTATGCCCAAAAAGTTATCAAACTGTGCATACCCTTTGACCCAGCAGTGCTTATATCTGGGCTTATATCCCAAAGAAATACTAAAGAGGGGAAAGGGACCTGTATGTGCCAAAATGTTTGTAGCAGCTCTTTTTGTAGTGGCTAGAAACTGGAAGATGAATGGTCCATCAATTAGAGAATGGTTGGGTAAATTATGGTATATGAAGGCTATGGAATATTATTGCTCTGTAAGAAATGACCAGCAGGATGAATTCAGAAAGGCTTGGAGAGACTTGCATAAACTGATGCTGAGTGAAATGAGCAGAACCAGAAGATCACTATATACTTCAACAACAATACTGTATGAAGATGTATTCTGATTGAAGTGGATATCTTCAACATAAAGAAGATCCAACTCACTTCCAGTTGATCAATGATGGACAGAAACAACTACACCCAGAGAAGGAACACTGGGAAGTGAATGTAAATTGCTAGCACTACTGTCTATTCACCCAGGTTACTTATACCTTCGGAATCCAATACTTAACGTGCAACAAGAATATTGGATTTACACACATATATTGTATCTAGGTTATACTGTAACACATGTAAAATGTATGAGATTGCCTATCATCTAGGGGAGGGAGTAGAGGGAAGGAGGGGAAAATCTGGAAAAATGAATACAAGGGATAATGTTATAAAAAAATTACTCATGCATATATACTGTCAAAAAAATCATAATTATAAAATTAATAAAAAGAAATCATTTCATACTACATTCATAGAATATGTTGCCATAAGTATAATGAACATAATTGCACTGGCTTAGAAACATCCTGCTATCTTAATGCAATTCTATAGACCTAGAGTAAGAGTTCTCAGATATGGTTCTGAGACCCCAATGGGTCTCCAAGACCCTTTCAGAGAGCCCTTAAGGCAAAAAAAAAAAAAATTTCATAACTATTTTCACGTATATTTGCCTACGAAGATATAGGAGTTATTATCTTTTTTGCAATTACATATCTTTGTGAGGCCTGATTTTCAAATACTTCATAAAACAACATATTACAAGAGACTGAATGCAGAAATCCATCTGAAAATCTATTTTCTATTACCCTTACATTAGAAAGCTTTTAAAAAATATAAAAAGCAATGTGAGTCTTCTCACTAACTTTTGGGGGGGAAGTTTTATTTTTCATTAAAATATTTTTTGCTAAAATATAAGGAGTTAGTTCCACTTGCTCAGTGATGAAGAGAGCCATCTACACCCAGAGAGAAGACAATGGGAACTGAGTGTGGATCACAACATAGCATTCACACTCTCTCTTGCTGTTTGCTTGCATTTTGTTTTCTTTCACAGTGTTTTTTCTTCCTTCTTGATCTGATTTTTCTTATGCAGCTAAATAACTATATAAATATGTATACATATATTGGATTTAACATATATTTTAACATATTTAATGTATTGAACTACATGCCATCTAGTGGAGGGGATGGTGGGAAGGAAGGGAAAATTTGGAACAGAAAGTTTTGCAAAAGTCAATGTTGAAAAATTACCCATGCATATGTTTTGTAAATAAAAAGCTTAAGATAAAATAAAATAAAATAGGTTTATTATTGGTTTTAAATTATTAAATAAACAATTTTTAAAATTATCAGTTTTAATTTCTAATATGATGAATATAACCCACATAAACAAAAACCCTTTCAGGCCTTCAATATTTTTAAAATTTTAAAGGGGTTCTGAAACCAAAAAACTTAAGACCCCATCCAGGGGTTCTCAAATTACAGCCTGCGGGCCAGATGCTGGGGGCTGAGGACGTTTATGTGGCCTGCCGGTTATGACAAATGGGCTAAGGGGCCGAGAGTGTGAGGTTTTGTTTTTACTATAGTCTGGCCCTCCAACAGTCTGAGGGACAGTGAACTGGCCCCTTATTTAAAAAGTCTGAGGACCACTGACCTAGATTATGCAATAAGTAAATTAAGTAGGGCTAGCCTGTAATTAGAAGAGGAAGGTTGGGAGAGAAAGTGCAATACTTGAAGTATATAGAGATATTCTTTGCCTTTTTCTTATGTAACCATGTGGAAACTTGGAGAAATAAAGATTAAGGAAAGATGGAACATTTAGATTGGAGGATTATTAAGGATTTACTTGTCAGTATAGCGCTGTACTTGAGGAATCAACACAAAAAATGAATAATTCCTGTTCACAAAAAGTAGGAATTCTAATGAAGGAGACAACAGATAGGTATACAAGTACATAGAAGAAATATAAATGTACCCAAAGTTCTTAGGAAGAGAAAAAAAGTACTTGAACAAAGTCTAGAAAGAATAGGATTTTCTGAAATGGAGGTGAAGACTAGGATTTCAGGCATTTAGGAAATTGATGCAAAAACATGGAGATAGGAGATAAGTTGCTTGTGTGAAAAATCAATGTGGATGGATTGCTGAGTGTAGGGAGACAACAACATCCAATTAGACCAGAAAGATAGGTTGAGGTAGAGGAATTTATACTGTAAACTACATTAAATCACTATAGTTTATTGAATAGAGGAATGACATGATCAGATTTCTGTTTACAGAAAATCATTTTGGCAGATATATGGAGGATGCACTAGAGTGGTGAGACAGGGAATAATAGTTGACATAGCAGAGTCACCCCTGAATTGAGGGTGCAATTTGCTGGAGATGACAGACAGGAGTTGATGGTATCAAGTACACATAATAAAGAGACTGGCTGTTTGCTAGGGGCAGTTAGATGGCTTAGTACTGGAGTACTGGACTTAGAATTAGAAAAACCTGTGTAACCCTGGGGAAGTGTTTGCCTTAATGTGGAAGGAAATGGCAAACTATTTCAGTATTTTTACCAAGAACACCCCAGTGTGGTATATAGGGATACAACTGAACGACAGGAAGGTTATGCCTTCAACAGATGCGGGGAAGTTTGGAAGAGCGGAAAAAGGATATTGGGCTCATTTTAGGACAGGTGAGCTTGAGATGTTTCAGTTTGAAATAAACAAGAAGTTCTCATTTTCTCAAATTAAAAATTTTAAACGTTTGACTACATGAGGAACTTGTCAGGATCTTTCTTGAGGTGAGATTTACAGGAAATTTTCCAGAACTTGCATTGATCAAAGAATTGTTGGATGTCTCGTTTCCTACCTTCCCTAAACAAATTCCTCACTATGGGTTTGTTTTCTAGATATTTATCAATTCTTGAGAAAAGAGAATCTAGAGACATGATAGTACTAGTATTTAGATAGCATCTCAAGATTTACAAAGCATCTTACAAATATCTCACTTTTTTCCTCACAACTACTCCGAGAGGGTAGGTACTTCCATTAACATTCTTCTAATTTTATAGATGACGAAAGTGAGGTAACCAGAGGGAGTGACTTGCCCAGGATCACACAACTAGGTAAGATTTGAATCCAGATCACATAGCTAGTAAACATCTCAGGGAAAAAGTGAATCCAGATCTTCACTTTATGCTACTCCATCTACTGAGCCATCTACCTAGCGAATTGAGGTTAATTAAGTGGTTTATTGCATTTATTTTTCCTAAGTTACTTCCCCAATCAGATGAAGGTTAAGCTTTTAAAAGTGGAAACCGTTATTATGCAGGTGACTGGAAGAAATATATTGGGGGGAGGATAATACAAATATACGGAAGGAACTGTTTACCGAAAGGACAAATTATTTATTCCCTTAGTGGAATGAGTCTGAAGACCCCCGGGTCTCTCAGTGGTGCACCGGGATAACTGTTTGATCCTTGTCTTTTGTTTCCAGACGTAACTAGATTTAAGCTCGCTTCCTTCACTTATTAGCGTGGCTTCGAAAAGCGTTCAATATCTCTCCATTTCAGGACCAAGGAGCGTTCCAGGCATTTTCTCGGACGGGTAAAGCCGTCCCAAAGAGCCCGGAGAGAGCTGGACGAGCTCGGCTCTCCAAAGAGCTCGAGCAAAGAGCATTTGATGCTCTGGGTTTAAGAGTCCCGCGTGGCCATGCTATCTTTCCTCCTGGCTCTTCAGAATTTGGAAATGCGTTGGCTGGAAGACAAATGGGGGGCGGGGGGAGGGAAGAGCACGGATTCCTTCAGAGTCAAAGACAAAGATAAGGAATGAATCTCTCCCCTCCAGCATCCTTTGGACCATAGAGCCGGGGAGAATGGGGGCGGGGGAGGGGAGGAAGAAGGAGGATTAGCTGCTGCTCAGCACCCAACCCCGGTGGCGTGATTTGAGGAGGTGCAAGAAAAAAGGGCAAGGGACAGTCTTACCCAAGCCGCCCCGCCCCACCCAAAAGGCAGCTCGGAGACCGGGCGAGGCTTGAAGCCCCTCCCCTAACCTTTTCTCCCCCTCCCCCCCAGGAGCCTGCGCTAGACAAGGGGAGGCGGGCGCTCGCGCGTCTCTCAGGAGTCACGTGCCGGGACCGCTGCCCCGGTTATCTGCGGACACCGTGCGCCCCCGAGGGAGGGCGGGAGGCAGCCATCCCTGCGGAAAAGCGCGTGCCTCACGTCCAGCCCGTCCCCCGCTTCCTCCTCCTGACCTCCGAATCCTATCGCGTGCGCTCGGCTCCGCCTCTCACCCCCTTGCCATGTCCTCCCCGCCCTCCGCGGCGCTCCCCGCCCTGGGGGGTGGGGTGGAGAGATGGGGCGGGGAGGAGCCGAATGCTCCGGCTCGGGAGCCGCGCGGACCGCCGCCTCCTCTGGCGTCACGGCTCTTCCCCTCCCCAATCCCGGCCCGCCCTCCCTCCCTCGACCCCTCCTCCTGCTCCTGCTCCCACTCCCGCTTCGTCTCCTGCACCCCACCTCCTCCCCTCCTCCTTCTCCGCCCCCTCCCCCCCCTCGGTCCGTGCAGTGACTTAAGCAACGGAGCGCGGCGAAGCCCATTTTTCCCCTTCCTCGCAGCGCCGACGAGCCCGCGGCTCGCCTCCCCCCACACGCCCTCCGCCCCGAGATGAATTGTGCGGCTGAAGCCGAGTTCAACATCCTTCTCGCCACTGATTCTTACAAGGTACTGGGGCTCGGGGTGGGGGCAGGTGACGGTCGAAGAGAGGAGGGTCGGGAGACGCGGGTGGACGGACGGAGTGGAGAAGCTGCGGCCGGGAAGTGGGGGGGAGGGGGCAGGCTGCGCTGCAGCGGGGGGCCCGGGGCAGGTGAGCCGGCTCGGGGCCCGGGCCGAGGCCAGAGCCGGGGCCCTGGGAGGCCGCTGTCGCCCGAGTGGGGCAGGTGAGGTCGGGGCTCCCTGACTGCGATGGATGGGGAGGAGGCGGGGCCTGCGGGAGGGGAGGGGATGTTGGGGCGGCGCGGGGTGCGGGGAGGGGGCGTGGGAGGCCGGGCGACGAGGAGGAGGGGACCGCGCACGGATGCGCACCTCCGCCGACCCGCGCCCCGGCCTCCCCAGGAACGCGTCCCTTTCTCTCCAGGCCCGGCCTGGGGTGCGAGCGAACGAGCGAGCTAGGGAGGGAGGAAGGGCGGGCATCCTGCTGGGGAAGCGGGTCAGTTAGGTAACGGCTGCAGCGCCGGCGGCGGGGGGAGGCCCCGGGTCTGCCTACGCCGCTGCCCCCCTCCCCGGGTCAGTCCGGGGGTGGGGGGGAAGCTCGGGCGCACCTGGCTTCGGAGAAAGGAAGGAGTTACCTTACTCTCCAGACCTTCCCTTCGGGGAATTCAGCCACTTTTATTTTTCCTTTCCTGTACTTTCCTCTCTTTAAAAGAACCAGAGCAAAAAAAATGTTTCTGTTCTCAGGCAGTAATTTGTAATCAGCAGGTATAACCTCCCTCTTGAAAGAAGTTATGGGGAGGTGGTGGAGGAAATAGGAGGAGGAATGTGGTTTAAAAAAATTTAAAAGGAGCATAAGGAGATATTGTCTGTTCAGTCCAGTGCGTGTCTCCCTCTAAGTTGCTATTGCTTTCTTCTCATCCCTTGCTCCAGTGCACTGAACTCTTCCCTGTTTGACTTCAGTCTGTCATCATGAGGAGTGTCCTTTGCCCTCTAAAGAGGCAGAAAGTTTCGTTTGAACTTTTAGGAAAAAGAAGTTAGGAAAAGAAAGTGAAACTAGTGGAGTCCTCACGGTTGTGGAGTTAATACTAGAGGACACAGCTTAGTTGAATATTACTTATTAAACACGTGTACTGACGCTGCCCCATTACTTGTGCTTTCAAAAATAGAGGGATGTCTAATAAGTAAATTTAGCATAAATTATTGTACATGTTCTGCTTTATTAGGCTGACGCTTCAAAGACATGCAATATTATTTGGACAAAAACTCGTGTGTTCGTTGGACTTGAGAAATATAGGTTTTTAACATAAATGGTGACTTAAGTATATTTAATTGAACTATAATTCCCTTCATATAGCAACTGGAACATTAGAGCTAATTAATAATTAAGAATTATATTTTACTTAATATAAATCATTCTGCTGTTTATTTTGTGTTTTCCCTTAATCTGACAGAGGCTTAGACAAGGTTATTTTCATACGTTTTCTAATTCAGAAACTTAAATGTTCCGAGACCTAAAATCATAGGTAGTTTTAGTGGTCACAGTAAGGCCTGTGAAGTTTTGAATAGTACTGCTTTTCATTACCAGGAGATCTAGGATCATAGATGTAGAGCAGAAAAGGACTTGAGAAGTAATCTGGTCCAGCCCCCTGAGAAAACAGAAATTGTGATCCAAATCTAGTAGAAGTAAGTTAGAATTCCGATTTCAAAGTCCATCCATGCTGTTCAATGCTAAAAGTAAGTATCTCACTACTCTAGAACAAATTATCAGATTGTTGTTAGATCAGTATAGCTCCATTGGATTAATGGTGATGTTTAGGTGTATTAAGTGGTTATTAGTCATCTTATTGTTCAGTTGTCCAAATCTTGGTGACCCCATTTGGAGTTTTCTTGGTAAAGATACTGGAATGATTTGCCATTTCTTTTTCTAGCTCATTTTACAAATGAGGAAACTGAGGCAAACTTGCCCAGAGTCTTGCAGCTAGAAAGTCAATGAGTCATTTGAACTCAGAGAAGTGGATGAGTCTTTCTGACTTTAAGCTTGGCACTCTATCCACTATACTATCTTAGCTGTCTGAAGGTATATTCATATTAAGGCAGCTAAATGTTATCTAAGTTTCCACCAGTGGAAAGAGTCTAAGAAAGACCTGAATTTGAATCTTGCTTCAAACACTTAGCTGGCCTTAGTTTCCTCATTTATTAAATGAGTTGTTGTGGGGCTTAAATGAGATAAGATGTAAATAACTTTGCAAGCCTTAAAGTTCTATGTAAATGTTAGCTATTGTTACATTTTAGTGCTTAGATTAGAAAAGAATTTATTTCTTAACTCAGCTTGTAAAATACATACATTTTAATAATAAGGGAAATGTAGTATGTTGCTTTCATTAAAAAAAATGAAAGAGATTGATTTAACACTTAATATTTTATTTTTTTTCCTTTAGTGCCTTCTAATAAAAGCTAAATATGGCAATAATGCATTTTTATGGTGACTTAATGTAGTTTCACATTATTTTTAGCACAATTATAAACTATATTAAACTAATATTTTCTAATCTCCTAACAAGGCAGATTTATACTGTATTACTTAAAACAAGAATTATACCAGTATTTGCGACAAGACCCTAAGAGTTCATAACCATTTCATAACCAACTCTTTCTGCTTATGAGAAATCATTTGCCTAAGATTTCACAGCTAAATAATGAATGTGTTGTAGAGATAGGATTAGAAAATATTGATGTTGACATCAGACTACTGATCTAGAGCTTTATCCACACCCTTGGTTTCTATAAGGTTCTTTATTCAGGTATCTTTCAAATCAAGCCATAACTTTCTAGTATGCTACTTTTTTTTTTTTTTAAGCAGTTTATTTTCCTGTATCTTAGTACTTTAACATTTAAACTTCTTTCTACAGCTGTAGCAAATGTAAACTCATTTGGCTTAAATAAAATAATATACATAAAACACTATGTAAAATGTCCATTAACAATTATTTTATATTCTGGTCTTTTTCCTTTACATGATCTAACATGTTTTTCATTTGAGATAATAGGCCTGTTTTGTGCTAAACAAGACAAGTGAAAGGTTATGAAACAAATTTCATATCATCTCATAGGTTAAAATTTTGGTTTTCTATAATAATAGCTAACATTTATATAGAGATTTATGGTTTACAAAGTGCTTTGCACAATCACAGTCCATTTGATATTTATAACAATCTTGTCAGGTAGGTGCTATTTCCCCCCCCCATTTTACAGATAGGGAAACTGAAGTTTAGGGAGATTAATTGAGGCCTACAGTTACATACCAAGTAAATGTCTCAGGTGAAATTTGTACCCCTATTCTGACTCAAAACCTACTTTGCTACCCACCATGAATTGCTGCTCTTCATTATTGGACTTTATAAGCCTAACTAAATATTGGTGTAAAACTGAATATTTTTTAAAATTTTACAAACAACTTTTGATCTAATGATGTGTAGGTATAGTTTTTTTAAACTGTGATGACTAATAGTTTGTGATCATTTCTGGTGGTCTCCTTTGCTGATTTTCAACTTGACTGTTTTTCCTAGCAGTTGAGAGACAATGTTTCAAAAGTTATATAGAGGAAAAGCCCTCTCTCTAAAATGTTGCTTCCTTTTTCAGATGGGAATAATGAACAATTTAATTTTGAGATTGCCTGAAAGTGGTATGTGACCATGATTTGCATATAGAGATATACATTATCCTGAGTTAATTTTAGTGGAGACCACTAGCTAAAATTTTCTTCAATATGTAAGATTTTAGAGCAATTGATCCACGATTAAAACAGGAATTTTGTGCTACATGAGTATGTGTATTTCTGTAACCTGTTTACCTGTTGATCCTGTTACTGCATTTTTGTCTCTTTTTCATCATTATTCTTGTGTCTAAGATATACATTGATGTATAAGATATCTATTTTTCTCCCAAGAATCTTAAGGAACCAGTCATAAAATAGAACTGCTTGTCTTAACTCCTATCATCATACCAAAATGGAAAAGGAATGAATAACTCACTTGAGCATATTCACAGTTTGCTAGACCAGGCAGTAATGTTTAGTGGGAACATGCTTATGGTGTATCATCTTGGGATTGGGGAATCTTGAAAATGAACAAACTTTATTCCTCCCTAAGATATGAACATCAAACTTTTTTTCTTAATGGTTTATCTAAGTGTCTTGAACCCAGACTTCAACATACTGTTCAGGTTTATGACTTTCCACTAGTGGAAAGAATCTAATAGATAAAAGTAAAAAGATTTAGCTGGAAGTAGCTAAATCTTACTTGAATCTTCTTACATACACTGATTAGGTTGTTGGGTTTTTTTTTTTTTTTAACCCCCCCCCCAAGATCAGACAGCAGTCTGTATATTGCTTAAAAACCGTACTGAGTCAGTATACAGTTTTAAACAGCTTTGTAACTTAAATCTCATGTCAAGTACAGTTTGTCTTTAATTTAGGTTATAAAAAAGTAATTTATTAAATTGTTGTTGTTGTTGTTGTTGTTTTTTTACAACTTGGAATTTGGTTTTTCATAGAAACACTGTTATAGCCAGATGTTAGTTTCTTAGGATTTCTAAATTCTTAAAGGAGGATGCTGACTAAATCAACTTTAGAATTAGTGAAATTCAGACAATAACAAAATAAAGTAGAAGATAGTATAAAGGAAGCAATATCTTTGGAGATGGGGATTGGGGTAGGAATGGGAATTCTATGTAGGCATGCAAGCTAGTCCTGCCAGGAATTTACTCCCAACCCCATTAAGATTCTTCCCTTTTTCCTCAGAAAGAATCTGGTTTTTTTCATTTTCTTCTTCCCAAATGACTGGCAGTTGGTACTGCTTTGACTATTTGTCTGTTTCTGCTAAATAGCTATATTCCTTGAAAGTTTTACATAATACATACTTACAATGTCTACCTCATAGGATAGGTTTTACCATTAAGTGAAATAATGTAAATAAAGCTTTTTCTAAAATATGTAATAACATTAGCAATCATTATTATTATGTGTGACCCTCATAATTCAATGCTAACAAATGAATGGAGCTCCTGATCAAAATGCCTGATTTATTTAGAATCAAGGAACAGGTGAATGAGAGCTTTTTTTCTCCCATTTCCTACTTTATTCTGTTTCAGACTGAACCTTATATTAACAAAATAATTTCTTCATAACAAGCCCCATATAGCATATTAGCTACAATGTTATATTTGACATCAGAAAGACCGAAAATCTGACTCTGTTACTATGTGACGCTAGCCAAGCCTCAGTTTCTCAGTAGCTCTTGTGCACCTAGCATTGGCATTTCAAACCTTAGTTTCCACACCCTCTCCCCCACCCCCTATTATAACTTAGTGTAACAAATAAGCAAACATTTCTGAAGTGTAATCAGTATCTAGTAATGCATGTATTATTATTTTTCTAATTATGTAGGTATAAGTAACAAAGTAAAAACTTATTTAAAAGCATTTATAAATTCATATTAGCCTTATTCTCTTTTATCAGTCAATGTACTAATAGTAAAATTGCTATCTTAAGAGTGTGAAACTTTTATGCATTAAAAAGGGTTTCTTCTATTTGAAAAGACTATTATCCAGTGAACTAGTCCATCTTTCTTTTATGTTATTCTTTAAGAAATCTGAAGACCAGAGAGTTTAAATGATTTGTTCCAAATCACCCAGCTGGTCATGAGATGATTCTAGTGCACAAGGAGAGCTATGTATCCAGATACTAAATTGCTATAAACTGGGGACAGCTAGTTAGTGCAAGTAGATAGGGCACTAGCCCTGCAGTCAGGAGGACCTGAGTTCAAATTTGATTTCAGGCACTTAACACTTATTGGCTATGTGATCCTGGACAAGTCACTTAATCCCAATTCCCTCAGCAAATAAATAAAATTGCTTTAAACTTAAAGGCTTTCAAATATACATTCAATGTTTTTTGAAATAATTATCATAATAAAACCGATTGCAATGATTTCTTTTTTTGTAGAGTCTAGTCTTAAGTAGAATTCTTTTGGTTATTTATAGTACTAAAGCCAAGTTTGAATAATCCAGTTTCTATTACCTTTCAGAGAAGAACGGTATTATATAATGATTTAGAACGCCATCACTTAATGTTTCTGTAGGTAAACTTAGATGCTGTTATGTACATATTTACAAAATGAGTATTTTGCTATTGATTAGGGATATAAAATCATGGACTCTAAATATTTCCTAGCATATAATTGTTGAGTGGTAAGTCAAGTAGGAAAGATAGAATAGAATGACAATAACTTTTGTCCATATACTCCCATAATACTAGGAAAGCTGTTGATTAGGTGATGGTCTGAATTAGGGATAACCTTAAAAATACTTTTGAGAAAATTGGACTTTGATTTCATAGAAATATGCTAATATAGTTTAAATATTTATAAGGTGGTTTTGAAATTGAAATGTAATTCAGAAGAGGATCAAAGCATACCTAGCTTCTGGGGTACAGTGCTTTTATTGCTCTTCACTGTTGAATTGTTTGGGTAATTCTTCATAATTAAGAAAACTCTCTTTGTAGATTTGGACTAGAAATTTTACAGTATGCAAAAGAGTATAGCACTGATGCTACCTAGATGTGATAAAATATTACCCTTGTACTGATATATAATGGCAGCTAGGTAGTGTAATGTAGTGGCTAGAGTGCCAGGCCTGGAGTCAAGAAGACTAAATTTATCTTCCTGAGTTCAAATGTGGCCCAGACAATTCTTAGTATGTGACCCTGAGCAAGTCACTTAACTCTGTTTACCTCCGTTTCCTCCTCTGTAAAATGACCTGGATAAGAAAATGACAAAGCACTACCAGCATCTTTGCCAAGAAAACCTCAAATGGGATCACAAAGAATCAGATGTGATTAAAATGACTGAACAACAACAAGACTAATTTGTAATAGGGAACCAGAATTATTTGAAGGACTACATCTTATACCAGAGGTAATTTCTATAATAGTCCATCTTTTCCTGGAGTAAGTCATATACTGTTTTTAAAAGTAGTTTTTTACTCTGAACTTAAAAACTTAAAATGAGTATTTCCATACAAACACAGTAGAAATTAAACTGCTGTGCATGAAATCACAAATTTTCATTTCATGCCACTTATTCTTTTTAAGAATATTAAAGTCTGTACATTATTTTCAAAACTGTCATGCTTATCTATGCTTCTTCAGGACATCCACTCTTTAGAGTGAGTGAGAGAGAGAGAGAGTGTGTGTGTGTGTGTGTGTGTGTGTGTGTGTGTGTGTGTGTGTGTGTGTGTGTGTGTGTGTATTTAATGTAACACAATGGCTTTTTTTTTTTTTTTTTTTTTGCTTTACTATGCTAACCTTCCATCTTTACCCTCAACCCCTACTTAATAAAAAACCAAGAGAAAAAAAAACTCAACACAAAATGAGTAAGCATTATCAAGCAAAACTGAATCTAGACCGGGACCATGTCTAAACATATCTTTTTCTGTACCTTGTATCCATCATCTCTCTTTGTCAGGAGATAGATAATATCCTTCATCCAGAGTCTTATAGTGTATTAGTATCTTTATAAAAATTGTTCTCTTGGTCCTCCTCACTTCACTGTGTATCAGTTCATGCTCCTGAATATTTCTTGAAATTGTCATTGCCTAAAAATAATTGTATTGCATTCATGTACCACAACTCACAACTGATTCTTCAAATTGCCTTCTAGGCAATTTGAGACACCTCAAACACCTCCTTAAGATTCTTTCTCTCCTTTCCACTACTCCCTTTTCGACCTTCTCTCTTCTCCCCTTTCAACCCCTCAATTAATCCTTCACAATCAGGAAGTTATTTTTGCTTGCAATTACTTCCTCTCCCTCAATAAGACAGAGTATTATCCTCCCATTTAACCATCACTACCATTTTCAAGCCTTGATTGTTTCCCTGTTGTTAAAGTACTTTCCTACACCAAGCTGTATGTATGTGTCCAGCTCTTCTCTGGCCATAATTCTATGTTAACATATGGAGAAACAAGTATAGGTTATGCTTTTTGTTACAGGTATATATAGATTAAAACTTGTCTATCTAGAGTGATATAGAGCCATTCCTAGGGATGTCCTTCCTTGGGAAAGATTTTTCTATTTTCTTTATCAGTGCTTCCTTCCATTGTGTGATTATTCTCTTGTTATGGTCATTATCATATATTAACATATTTAAAAGATATCTGATTTCTTAACTACTGGTAATCTTCTAATATAGTTTACCCCATCCTGTGCTTTAACAAATAGGTTTTCTCTGGGTTTCATGCACACTTAAACACATGCAAACACAAACATTTATATACAATTAATTTGGTAGTCTGGCAAAGAGCCTCCAAACTTAAACTGATTCCAGTATGGTGGATACACAGTTCTGTCATGGGGGTTGTATTTGAAGCTTTTCCTATATAATAAGACTAGTTGGAAGTACTATTGCATAGCCTTTGAGAACCCTGACTATGTCAGGTCACCTCTATATCACTCTGAGGTATCAAACTAGGACCTTAGGGGGAATAATCTATAAATTTCCACTATTTGTGTTAACTTTTTTTTCCTTTCTGTGACCCTGGGTAAGTCACTTAACCCTATTTGCTTCATTTTTGTCATATGTAAAATAAGCTGGAGAAGGAAATGGCCAAACACTCCAGCATCTTTGCCAGGAAAACCCCAAATGGGTTCATGAAGATTTAGACACAAGTGAACAATAATAATCTTGTCCTTTCACCCCTTTTTCAAGAACCATGTAACATGGCGCACAGATAATTGGATTTAGAATGAGTCTGGATTCAATTGCTTGTTCTAGATCCTAGCTTTGTGACCTTAAGCTAACCTTTCAAGGTTTCTGGTCTATAAAATTATTGGGTTGATTTTGATAATCTCCTAGCTCTCATATTTTTCAGGTACTACTTAGAAATTTGCAAAATTGATTTGTATGAATTTCCCTTGAACCTGTGGCCTAATTGATGAAAAGAAAGGGATTAAGCCAGGGATCTAGAAAAACTAGCTAATCATCTCTTAAGTTGTATGTTAGAACAATTTGTACTAAGTTCCTGCTTTTATGCATCATAACTTAGAAAATAAGCTATTTTTGGCTTTTAAAAAGCAGTGACAAGCAATGAAACATTGTGAATGGAGAGCCAGTCTTGTCATCAGAAAGACTTGGATTCAGGTCCTTATGGGCCAAAGAGGAAGAGAAGGGAAGATAACAAATGCTTATATAGTACCTACTATGTGCCAGGCACATTAAACACTTTACAAATATCTTATTTGATCTTCAGGACAATCCCTTATCTCCATTTTACAATTGAGGAAACTGAGACAAACAGATTTTGAGTGACTTACCCAGGGTTATAAATCCGGTAAGTATCCAAGGCTAATTATAAAAGCAGGTCTTCCTGCCTTCAGGCCCAGGTCTATCCACTACTCCATCTTGCTGCCAAATCACTTAACCTTTCAGTATTCCAAAGTAACTCTTAATTCATAAGTTACATATACTAGATCATCTACATGGTATGGCAGATCTCTGCACTGTGAGTACATCTACACAAGATGTGCCCAGTTTCTAACTAAGAAAGAAAGAGAAAAATCTTTTTAGACACCATCAGATACAGGTTTACATATAGACACAAATACCATTTTGCTGCTATGTAAACTTCTGGTTGGGAAGTTAGCTGATCCATGCCAAGTTGTTAAATGTGTTGTGCTCAAAGTCATTGTCCAGTCTACTTGACTGATTTTTTTTTTTTAAATCATTACAAAGGGCTTAATTTTTTAAAAATTGGATTCACTTGTTCAGCAGTCATTAAGTAACTGCTAGATACTTAGCATTATGTTAGACACAGGTTAAAAAAAATTGGCTTTGCCCTCAGTTTATTTCAGAATTCTTGTTCAAACATTTGAGTATGATCAGTATTGTATTTTTCTAAATGCTATTTAATTTATAGACAAGACAATTTGACTAAGCAGCATTCTTATGAATGTTTTGTAAAATTTTATTTGTTTTATAAAATATCACTAGAGAGTTTTCTTTTAAATACCATATAGAGTTTTAGAATCATGAAAAGCATAATTGTTTTATTTTAAAATCACTTCAGTTGTGTTCAACTCTTTGTGACCCATCTGGGATTTTCTTGGCAAAGACAGTGAAATGGTTTGCCATTTCCAGTTGAGGAAACTGAGGCATATAGCACTAATTGAATTGCCTATCATCACAGCTAGCAAGTTCCTGAAGCCACATTTGAACTCAGGGAGAAGTGACCTCCATGGTACTCCCAAGTTTGTCCCAACGGATGCTTGTATGCTACCTATTCTATCTGGTCCAGAATCTAGGATATAAAATAAACAATCCTTACTTTGTCCATAATACTTTCCTTCTACTGATGAATACATTATCCACAAAATATCTAGCCCTTTATCAGTATATCAGTGTGTGTGAGTGTGTGTATTTGAGTTAACTTCAAAATTCTAATCATTTTCACAAGATTTTTCTTCATATCAGGAGTTTTTTTTTTAATAATTTCATTATATTAAAGATATTTTTTCTTTCCCTGTTTCTTTTCTACTTGCTCCCAAATAATTTTTTTTTTTTTTTAAAGTATCTTCATATACATTAAGAGGCAGCATTATGTCTTGGATACAGAGTTGGCCTTAGAGTCAGTTAAACCTGGTCTCAAATAAAATATCTGATCTACTGGTTATGTTATTGTGGGCAAGTCACTTGTATTCTTGATACCCCAGGCAAAGCTAAGACTAAATTGAAGAGCAGATATTTATTTACATTAGGATAGAGGATTTCTTTCCCTGGGAATTACTGATACCAATGAACTAACAGGGTTGTCTTCTTATATAGATATAGATATCTACAAGGTGTCATATACAAATGTGAATATGTTGTGCTTTATAAATATTCTTATTTATTTCTTGCAACATTTCTGTGAAGAAATGAAAGTGTTAACTAGCTTCTAAGGTAAAGAAGCTGACATTCAGAAAGGTTAGATACTGTGTAGCAAAGCTAGAACTTTGGTCCAACTGTACTGACTCTTACCCCTCAAATCCAATTCTTTAGGGGTAATGTTGTCCTAGCTTCATATAACTATACTCTTTCATAAACCGGTGGCCAGAAGTTAGTCACCAGGTGATGAAATTTTTCCCACTTCAACTCAGGGAAAAAAGAACACACAATTGGAGAGTATGTTTTTTCCTATTATCTTTGGAAATGTTTATTTTCACAATTTTAAAAATGTATTGATCAGAATTGTTGCATGATATTCTCTTTAGCTATATGGAAATTTTAGGCTTATAGTATTGTTCTTTTCATTTATTTTTGAAAGTCCTTTCTGCCAGGGATAGCTAGGTGGTGCAATGGATAGAACACCAGCCCCAAAGTCAGGAGGACCTGAGTTCAAATTCGGCCTCAGACAGACACTTAATGCTTCCTAGCTGTATAATCCTAGGCAAGTCACTTAACCCCAACTGCCTCAGCCAAAAAAAAAAAAAAAATCTAACTATCTAATTTGTTAGGCAGCAAGTTAGTATATTCTTACTTTACTGCTGTGAAAATGAATATAATTTCCATTTTTTTGTATTGGTGAAATGGTACTATTAATATGACAAAGCATATTTGGGCACTGAAAATTCTATTTAAAATTAGTCTAGTTACCACTTACAATTTTTTTATGAAACAAAAGCAGAAAAATCTTGTTCTGTCACCTAAATTCTTGAAACATAAAGTTGTTTTTTTTTTTAATCTCCCCCCCCCCCCCGCCCCCCGAAGCTGGGGTTAAGTGACTTGCCCAGGGTCACACAGCTAGGAAGTGTTAAGTGTCTGAGACACATTTGAACTCAGGTCCTCCTGAATTCAAGGCTGGTGCTCTATCCACTGCGCTACCTAGCTGCCCCCCCCCTTTTTTTTTTAATTCTAATAAGATCTTAGTTTTTGGACAAGCACTTAAAAGTTTGTTCTAAGTAAATTTATAAAGTTAAATGGTGGTGTGTTCTATATTAGGGACTGATTGTTTAGTCGTTTTCAGTCATGACTGATTCTGTGACAGTATTTGGGGTTTTCTTAGCAAAGTTACTGGGATAGCTTGACATTTTCTTCTCCAGATCATTTTATAGATTAAGAAACTGGGCCAAATAGGATTAAGTGATTTGCTCCCTGTCATACAGCTAGTAAGTGTCTAAGGCCATATTTGAACTTAGACTGCTGGACCTGGAGTCAGGAAGACCTAAGTTCAAGACCTATCTATTGTACCACCCAGCTGCCAAGATTAGGGACTGAATTCTTATGTAAACTTTTTCCCCCTAATGTATGAATTTCATATAGTAGCCTTCAACATAATATTCAGATTGATCAAGAGTCAGTAAGGAGTTGTACCAAATTTAATTCTTTAGGGTAGTAGATTTAGAACTGTAAGTTACCTCAGAATTCATCTACTTATTCCATCCCCCTCATTTTACAGATGAGGAAACTAAGGCGAATAAGATTGTGATTTGTCTGAGGTCATACAGATACTAATTAGCAGAGGACTAAATTCAAATACATCATTCTTTCCACTGCTTCATCTTGCTTTCTCTTTTCAAGCTTTGAAATATTTCATACTTTTAAATTTTTTGTTATAAAATTGTTTATGTTAGTCATTGTGTCTTTTTTACTAATATACTTCTCTTTATATAGGTTACTCACTATAAGCAATATCCACCCAACACAAGCAAAGTTTATTCCTACTTTGAATGCCGTGAAAAGAAGACTGAAAACTCCAAAGTAAGGAAGGTGAAATATGAGGAAACTGTATTTTACGGGTTGCAGTACATTCTTAATAAGTACTTAAAAGGTATTATTTATTATTTTCCCAGTATGTTTTTTTAAGCCACTCCCTTAACATAAACCTTCATAATTCTTTCTCCAATCTTGCTGAATTCTGATAGTTAAAATCATTTTCTGAGCAGTCTGACTTTTGATGTTTACTAAATTAATTTTCTCCAGCTGACTTTTTTTAGAATGAGAAAAGGGGCAGCCAGGTGGCGCAATGGATAGAGCACCAGCCTTGAATTCAGGAGGACCCAAGTTCAAATCTAGTCTCAGATACTTAACACTTCCTAGCAGTGTGACCCTGGGCAAGTCACTTAAACCCAGCCTCAGAGAAAGAAAAAAAAAAAGAATGAGAAATATGTATTATAAAGTAGTTAAACTTTACAATTCAAGCTTCTTTTATTCACTCTTTGACTATTACTATATTGACTATATCTTCCTTTTAACAAGAAGTTATTTATTTGGAGGCCCTGGATATATAAAAATATATTTCAGGAGATCCATGGACTTGAATGGGAAGAATTTTAAATCTCCATTTTCACTAACCTATATCTGAAATTGTAATGCTGTTTATTTTGTTTTATTTATTTAAAAACTTTCTTCTGAGTGGGGTCCATAGGCTTCACCAAAATATTAAAGGGGAGTCCATAAAACATACAAAAAAAGTTAAAGAGCCCCAGCTTAACTCTATATATTTCATTTTATGAAAATTTTTTTGTATAACTATTATTCTGATATCAAAAGCAAACTTTTGAAGGTACTTAGTCCTTATATTGTAAAATTTAAAATTCAGTTATAATTTGGAGAAAAAAATTATGGTCATGTTAATGTTCTTCTAATACATAAATTCATATCAATGAGTTTATTTTTAGCCTGGAAATGTTTAAATTATAAGTACCTAATATAATTTATAATGACTACTTTATATTCTTTATCTTAAAATTAAAGCTTTTGAATTTAAGCATTGATGGTTATTATTATTCTAATAATATAAAACTTATAAAATCGCCCTCTCCTCACCTCACTCCCTTTTATCCCTTCCCATTATCTTTTTTATTCCACACTCCCACATTCATACAACTCACTATCCTTCTCACCCTGTCCTTTGTCTCACAATATTTAAATGTTCCTCAAAGGAACTAACATTTCTTTGCCAAGATATTCACACATCTCAGAAAATCTCAGGTTTTATAATCCTCTAATATGAAAATATCTTCTGACTTGAGTATAAATTCTGATACTAAATTCTTTGCAAATAATAGTCTCATTTCCTTAGAATTGTTGTTTAAAACTAGACAACTCAGAACATACTAACAACAGACCTAAATAAAATTTAAAGGTTTAAAATCATTAACAATTACTGCCCCAGCCCAAATATTTTTAATGAGTCAGATACTGTCTTGCATACTGGAAATTGCCAAAGACTGAGAGGGCATTTGATTAAATTCTTCAAAATAAATGTGTCTTTAAAATAGAGATTTTTTAAAAATTTATATTATTTGGGTAAATTAGTATTTGTGAAAGTCACTGGATTGCCAGTCCTGGAGACTGAAATCCTTTATTTTAACCCCAGGGCAGGTACATCACAGATAGCAGTGCAAGTTTTCCCCACACCGCCCTGCCAATGTACCTCACCACTGTTTGGGAGAGATCACAGTCAATCCTTGGCTTCTCTGCTAAGTGCCAACCAAGGTTGCCAGGTGGTGTTATGGCTTTGTTGTGGACATCTGTCCACCAAGAACAGGACTGAATCCAACAACTCACTTCATATAGACCACCAAACATCATCAGATGGTAATGCCTTTCAGTCTCCTGTGACATGGGTTGTATAAGAATTGGTGACCTAAATAGTTAATCTGTTGCCAGTTCCTAAAGTAATCCAATTCTCTCTCCACTCTTCTCAAATAAAATGGGAGGTTGAGGGTGGAGAGGTTCACCTGGGGATATGTATTAGATTGCATATCAGCTGTATCATTCTCCCAAATTTAGTTTTTGTAAAAAGCATGGTATATAGTTAAATAACAAAAGAGCATATAAATATATATGTGTGTGTGTATGTACATATATACAGTATCCCCTATTAAAATAAAGATTTATCTTTTATGCAGAGAGCAAGAGACTAGAAGTTGGAAGTTCTGAGTTCCTTTTCCAGCTCTGCCATTGGCTCTGGATGAGTAATTTAAATTCTCAGTTCTTGTTTCTTCTGTCTGTAAAATGGGGACAATATTTCAGAGGTTAACCCCAGAACAGACATTTTAGGCAAAAGTAGCACATGAAATCCTTTTAGCAACATAAACAGGAGTTGTTTATTATTTTTAGGCAAAGTAGTGACCAAAGAAAAAATCCAGGAAGCCAAAGAGGTCTACAGAGAGCATTTTCAAGATGATGTCTTTAATGAAAAGGGATGGAGTTATATTCTTGAGGTAAAAATTGTGTTGTTGTTGTTGTTGTTGTTTTTTTAATTCAAGGACTCTCACAGAGGGACTTAGAATGAAAAGATAATTCTTAGATTCATGATTATTTTGTGTCTTGAATCCAAAAGCTATGGGAAAAGTGGTTATGGTGAACATAATTTTAAAATAGTTCAGTAGATTTCTTATTATCAAAGTATAACAGTATAAGTTATTTTCTCTGTTAGTAAAGATTGCAGTAAAGATTTTTGTCTACATTTTTTCAAAATGTCTGTTCATCATGCTGGAGGCCTTTTAGTATTTTTTATGTTTTGTGATTTTGTGGATACTACTGCAACACTTAAAAGTTGTTATCCTTTACTCTTGCTACATAATCAACTAAACTTTTTTTTTTTTTAATGATATTTCTAAGGCTATTTCTTACACATGAATTGTTGTCATCATATTCTGCAACTTAGATGTGGACAACATGTATATTTGTTAACCTTTGGGTTATCTGCAACTTTCATTTTTATTAACATGATGGGTTTTTTACTATTTAAAATTCATAGCACATCAGTTTCTTTTGGGATGGGCTAAAGTTGGGTGAAGTTTTTGCTGTATTTTATTTTCTCTATAATGGTTACTAGCTTTTAATATATGAATGAATCTATTACTTGAAGCTCTAAGAGCTTAGAAGAATGTACTATTTCATCTGTATAACACTTAATTTTTTTCAAAGTGATTTTTTTCTGAAAGTAAATAATGAGAATTTTATTTGCTCTATTGATTTTCTTCATAGATATGTGTGCATACCTATGCATTTGTATATAGTTATGTGTCATAAATATATATGTTTCCAATGTAACTTGTATATAGGGATAGCATAACAACCATTTCCTAAATGATATTCTGTTTATTGTATGAAAATGGTCTGATAATTTCCTGCATTCTCTAATTATATATACTTATTTTTTGTAATATATTTTTTCATACCTACTTATCATTTACTTTTATTAACCATCTTGCTCTGACTCATCAAAACACATATTTCAGACTTCTAAAATTTTTCTTGATTTATCATTAATTTAGTTTTATCTGCATAAAGTTTGGAAAAATACATGTCAGATAGCTTAATGAATCTTAAAGTCAAAGGCTTAGGAGAGAAGAACTACAAAGAGTCAAGAAATTCAATTAGGTCAAACCTGGGTCTATGTCTTGCTCTCTAGGAAAGACTAGAATGCCCATTAAAAAATAATAGGCTTTTCAAATTTAAAATTACATGTCGTTGAGAGAGCCAGCTAACCACTTAGGTATTCAGAAAAAACTTGGTAGAACAAGAGGCTAACTCTAATGAGATGGAATTTAATAGACTAGTAATAGTTTTTGTTGTTATTGTTGTTGTCCTTTTTTAAAAATTAAATTCGTATGTGTAGCCAGATTTGGAACTGCTGCTTTAGCAGTTGATTTTTTAAAACCAAAGTACAAGATGTTGAGACATCACTAAATGGTATGATTTTTTTTGTTTGGCTGTATATGTGTGTTTTAGTAGATTTAGTAGATTTACTGGGTTTTAGTAGATTACAAGCTTGCCAATTGGCAAAGGCCTGCTAATTAAAGTTAAGATGATATTAGAGTACTTTTATAAGAGTTATGTTATTCAGGATAAGGGTGATAACAGTCCCATTTGCCTTGAATACTCAATTCTTGTTTTTATTTAAGGTTTTGTTTTTTATTTGTTTTATTAATCAACTTTCGTAGATAATATATTGGGAAGGCAAGACTAGGCAGAAGGCTATCAGACTAGGTTATCAGAAAAAGATCTGTGAGTTTTAGTGGATTGCAAAATTTGTCAGTGTGATTAAAAAAGACAAAAAAGTTAGATGGTGCAATGGCTAGAGTACCAGCTCAGAAGTCAGGAGGACCTGAGTTCAAATCTGGCCTCAGACACTTAACAGTTCCTAGCTGTGTGACCCTGGGCAAGCCTCAACCCCCCCCCCCCAAAAAAAAAAAAAAAGGTAATGCAGTCTTAAATTGCTTTAGAACTAGAGAGGGGATAATACTAATCTCTCCTTACCTTATAAGACCATATAATGAATATTATATTTTGTTCTGAGTAGTAATTTCAGGAAGGACATTGATTAGCAGGAGGAAAGTTACGAGGATGGCAAAGGGGCTTCGCTATCATACCAAATGAGGACTCAATTACAGCAACTTGTGAGGTTTAGGTTGAAGAAGAGTATATTTAAGGGAGAGAGTCTTTTAAGTTCTACAGGACCTAAGAGGGCAAAACTAAAAGCAGTAGGTAGAATTACAGAAGCAAATAAAACTTGTTACTACTTAGGAGTTATTCATAAGTAGAAGGGGTGACTTGGGATACGTTACCTTTCACTAAAGGAAAATTTTCTAGCAATATATGGATGACTTGGAGTATATTGGAGTATATAGAAGAGCTCTTTGTTGTACTGAATGGCCTTCCAGTTCTGTGAGTTAATGGTAATTTCCTTTCCTATAAGTTCTTTCATCTGTTATTAAAAGATTAAAAAGCAAAACATAATTAGCTTCTTTCTCTCAACAAAAGAAAGTGTTTAAGATGATCTTTTCCCATCTTCAGAAGAAATTACTTTATTTTTCTTTGTAGTACAACCTACCTGTGGTCATTTTATATTTATATCATATATGGCAGGAAAGGATATATTTTTGGAAATGTCACAATTTAAGTTCTTTGTTTTTACCTTAAAATTAAAGGAGCAACTAATAGGTTTTTTACGTGAATTTGTTACTAGCTGCACATTCCAGCAACATTACTCTAAAATATTTTTCCACAGAATATTAAAGAATTTATTTCTATGCCACATATTATTGTAATTTTGAAATGATATATTTATTTTGATGTGATAAAGTATAATCATTCATATGATAAAAGAAACTAATGGCATATGTCCTATTGTGAAGGTTTTTGCATTTAGTGAAAGAACCATGTAGGTAATAGTAAAGTAAAACTTCTTATTTAGTTGATGTTCAGTATATTTTTGAATGAATAAATCAGTTGTTATTTCCTAACAGAAATATGATGGCCATCTTCCCATAGAAGTAAAAGCAGTTCCTGAGGGTTCTGTCATTCCCAGAGGAAATGTTCTCTTCACAGTGGAAAACACAGATCCGGAATGCTACTGGCTTACCAATTGGATTGAGGTGAATTTTTATTTGTGAGTTTCATTGATTTTAATGAGAATGATATCAAGAAAAGGCCTATAAACTGAGAGATACAGTTAGATAATCAACCCAAATTATCCCATTAGAGACCTTTGTGACTTCAGGCAAGTTATTCTCTGGATTTCTGTTTTTTCATCTGTAAAATGGGTAGCTTGAACTAAATGCTTTGTGAATTTGGGGATTCAAATTATGAGTCATGAGTTAGATTTCAAATCTATATTATCAACTTTCTCACAATTACACTTGGAACAATGATATTTTGATATTTACCTGATAAATCTAAACCTTCTAATAGTTTCATTTAAAGACTTCTACATAAGAGATTACTTAGAACAGAAGTTATTAATTTGGGTCTGAATTTTCTTAAAGATATTTTATGACTGGATTTTATTAATTGCTTTCTTTTATGACTATGCATTTAAGAACTTATTCTGAGAAAGTGTAAACTTCACCAGATTGCCAAACATTTCCATGACATAGAAAGGATGTTGAGAATCTCTACTCTTAATTAATTTGAGAAATACTAATTGTTTAATCTAGGTGTTTAGGTGATAAATGGAAAATCTTCTATTTGAAATTTGATTTATATCCCTTTATTTTCTCCCTCTACCAAATAACCCTAATGTATTGGCCTGTTTGTTACTCATTTTTTATGTTTATATTTATAATTATTTTATATTTGCAAAATTATAACAGAAGATTGAAAACTACATTTTCTTTTCAGCTTTGGTCTTTCCTTAGAAATGGTTGGAGGTCCTCTTTTCATTAATACCCATTTCCCCCCTGTCAGTTTAAACTCAGTTTTACTGAATAGGTTATTTTTGGCTGTAATCCTAGTTCCTTTGCCTTTTATAATATCATATTCTAAGCCTTCTATTCCTTTATAGTAGTAGTTGCTAAATTTTCTGTGGTCTTGCCTGTGATTCCATAGTTTTTAAATATTTTATTTATAGCTTCTTGATAGTATTTTCTCTTCAACCTGAGAGTTCTAGATTTTGGTTGTAATATTCTTGGGAGTTTTTGTTTTGGGATTTTTTTGAGGGGGATCACCAGTGTATTTCAGTTTTTCCTTTGACTTCTGGTTCTAAGATATCCACATAATTATATATAAATTCCTGAAATATGATTGCTAGGCTCTTTTTTTGTTCATCACTTTTAAGTAGCCCAATGATTTAAATGAGTTATTTTTTCTTCATTATGTTTTGTACCTTTTAAAACAACTTTTTTATTCTCTTCCCATAATTTCCATAATAACAAAGTTCTTATTTCTTTAACCAATTTTTCTTAAATTATTTTTACCTTGCTTACCTTTTTTTGCCCTAACTTTTCCAAGAATTCTTACTGGGCTTATTTATGCCTAATCTGCATTTTTCTTTATAGCTTTGCTTTCAGATATTTCTGTAATTTGTAATTTGAGTTTCCTTGTCACCAAAGTGGCTTTTTATGGGACTATTTCTTTTTTTGTTTGTTCATTTTTCTAGACTTATTTTTGCTTTTGGACTTTATTAATGTTAGGTCCTATTCATTTTTGGAAGGGATGTTTGAGCTGAGCTTTTGTCTCTTTAGATCCTTTTGTGCTTTCATAGCTCACTCTGGGGATTACAAGTTTTTGATGTTTCCAGTATGGTGTGATTTAGGGAGGTCTTCTGCCCTGATTTATTCTATTGTAGGCCTAAGCATTAGAATTCCTACTCTGCTCTTGGGCTCAAAGTCACATAGCTATGTTTCTGGAATTTGTTCCTTGCTTCTAAAACAAGTACGGTTTCTGCTCTCTTGAGACCACTATTGGTAATCCTGAATCTGTGACCAATTGGGTAATGGGACAGAGTTGTCAGATAGCATTTGTTCCTGTTCCCTGTGCTAGTGCCCTGGCAGAGGTCCCCTGATATCTTTTTCTGCTGTGCTTCTGGCCAGCTTGCCCCAGGGTCTACATAATTTCTCTGTCTTCCTAAGATACCCAGGCCTGAAAAAAAATGACCACTGTGACATTTTCTTGAATTACCTGCTTAGAATTCAGTCTAGCATACTTTCTATGTTTTAGTGGAGAAACTGAAATGTAAATGTTATCTCTTACTCTGCTATCTTGACTCTGCCCCTTCAGCAATTGCAATTGTTGATAATCTAGTGCCCATATGTGTCTTAAAAAAATTTTTTTTTCTCATGATAAGGTTATATTTTTATGTTTTGGGTCCATTGAATTGCAAGTTATAACATTTTTATTTTTGTAGTTCTGGGGACTGTGTGTGTGTAAATTTTTAGGCCCCCCCCCCCTTTTTTTTTTTTTTTTTAATTTAACTTAACTCCATTTGGACTCTGGAACTAGAAAGTAATTGTTCAGCATCCTGCTTTCCTTTATGTATTTGAAGATAGAAAATTAAACCCTTCAACTTTTTCTTCCATAATCTAAATAACTAGTAATTCCATTAACATTTCCTCACAAACTGCAAATTTCATATTTTTACTTATTTTGATACACTTCATCAAGAATTTGTTGTAATTTAAAGAGAATTATAAATATACAGATCATATTATTTATTACTCAATGATCCAAATATATATTAAATGTCTGCTGTATGTTAGACATTGTGTTAAGCACTGGGGATAAAAAAAAGAAACAGTTTCTGTCCTCAAGGAGCTTTTTTTTGTTATCCTATAGTTATTTATAATCTCAGATAGTATTTTGTAGTCTAATTTAACTTATATTATTAGCTCATAAAATTTTAAACATTTTTTTTTCTTGGAGGTAAGGAAGTTATAACCCATTACAAAGGAAAAGATAGTTCACTTGTTAAAAATATCACAGTGCATACAATTTGAGCAAATAAGTATCAATGCTTCCTGGTGGAGAAATTTGGAACTATATTGCCTAAAGTTATTGTGTCTTTTGTGCTGTTTTGTTTTCTGTGAATTAAGAGCAGAGGGTTTAGTGGTGGCAGGCTTTAAAAGGAAGTAGAAAATGTATCTTCACTGGCCACCATTTGCATCCTTACTTATTATTACAGCTTTAGAACTCTATGCTGTGAATACTCTTTTTCCCTTAACTTTCTAGCTCTGAAACTATTAAATCAATAACAGTCATTATTCCTAGAAAGTACATATCAGATCAACTGTTCCCTTTACCATAATGGTGGTCTTCCCAAATTTTCCCCTTAAGTGTTATTTTTTTTCTATATTTATATGAGACTCCTTGTAACAATCCCTCACTTCTCTTGCTTTTCTGCTTGTATATCCAGCACTTAGTTAGCACTGCTTAGAAGATAGTAAGTTTGAATTTAACAACTTCCAATAATCTTATTGCAATACTTCTTAGGTGGAATTTTCATGTTCCTTAGAATTAGTATTTTAGCAGCATTTGGCTTCACTTTGTTTTGGTCTTGGTGTTAAGCTATAAATGTGATCCTAGTAGATAGCATTTTTTAACTTAGGCAATTGGGGGTTAAGTGACTTGCCCAGGGTCACACAGCTAGGAAGTGTTAAGTGTCTGAGACCAGATTTGAACTCAGGTCCTCCTGACTTCAGGGCTACCACCTAGTTGACCCCTAGAAAATTTTTCAACAGAGACTATTCATAAAATCTTGAATAAATCCAAACTTAATGTTCTTAATGAGCTATTAATGACAGATTGTTTTTAAGATTCTGGTGATTTTCCTGTGATATGAAAATAATGCCAAAAATTACCTTTTCTTTTATTTCTTGTTTCAAAATTTCTAAGAGGAAAGATGTTTTTCTTTTTATAAGCAAAAATAAGTGTTCAGATTTTAGTTCTTTTTCTCATTTTTCCTTATATCTAGGGTCCTTAATCATTTTTTGTTATGGATCCCTTTGGCCATCTGGTGAAGCCAACGGATGAACCCTTGTTTCATAATAAGATCGTTGAAATATATAAAATACTTGGGATTACAAAGAAATCAATTATATTATAGACACAAAATTAAGAATCCTTGCCCAAGACAATATAATTATCTAAGCAATACCAAGCATAATTTTTTTTTCTTAAAAGTTTTCATGCATCCATATGTGTGATTTTGTTTTGTTTTATCTTATACATATATAGACTATCCTTGTTCAGTCCTGGTATCCAATTACAGTAGCTACAAATTCCAGAGAGCAAAAGAAAATTTTGGCAAAGTATTTGATGGAAACATCTGGTAACCTAGACGGCCTGGAGTACAAATTACATGATTTTGGCTACAGAGGAGTCTCTTCACAAGAAGTATGTCATAATTAGTAATTTTGTGAACAGAGTAAAATGAGTTTTAATGCAGATTTGTGATGGGGGGAGGAGGGAGAACTGGGAGGTTGTTGATTGCACTGGTTCTAATTAATTATATTAGTGAAATTCCAGGGAGGATGTTCAGAAAGGTACATTTCCCAAAAGAGGAGTTTTGTTCACTAGAATTTCTTGCTCTATCATTAAGATGTTGTTCACTCATTTTATTACTATAATCTTTATCACAGATAGAAGTAGTATCAGGAGACTAAGGATAGCAAGTCCAAGATACAGATTTCTTTCCCATTTGTACATTAGTTGGGCCATTTCCTCTATTCACTCAAAGCAAGAAACTCATTAGACCTTTTAATACATTTAAGTGTGTTTAAGTTCTTCTGCCCAGTCTCCCTGGCAAGGACTCAACTGACTATAATCTGGATTAGATGGCAACATGAATCTTAAGTATAGAGCCAAAAGAGACCTAGAAGATCAACTCTTCTTTTTTAGGTGATCTTGCTTACTGTTTGAGATCCAGGAGTATTTTCAAGGGGTTTATTTTAATACCACTGCCAACACCCCAGATTTAATCAGGAAACCAAAATTAACCTCAACATCCTCTATACTTAAGCTACATTTTAGTAAGTTTTTTTTTTTTTCAGGGATTTAGTAGTTAATGTTTATGGCTTGACCTTTGATAAATTTTAAAACAATCTTTTAGATTACTTCTCTAAAACTTAAAAATAATAGATACTGATCATTAAAACCTCTTAAGTATTTAGAAAAAGTAAAGTAATACATAAGTAATTATAGCA
Organism: Sminthopsis crassicaudata; assembly: GCF_048593235.1. Classification (NCBI taxonomy): domain Eukaryota; kingdom Metazoa; phylum Chordata; class Mammalia; order Dasyuromorphia; family Dasyuridae; genus Sminthopsis; species Sminthopsis crassicaudata. The sequence continues at coordinate 143,000,590 of NC_133621.1, forward strand.
TGTTTTATATATATATATACATATATATATATATATATGGCTTTACTAATCTTATTTTTTGGTTTTTGCCTTGTATATTTATAAGAATGTATTATAAATACACACATATGTATTATGTATTTATGTATGTTTTCAGACTGCTGGTATAGGAGCATCTGCTCATTTGGTTAACTTCAAGGGAACTGATACCGTAGCAGGAATTGCTTTAATTAAGAAATATTATGGAACAAAAGACCCTGTGCCTGGATATTCTGTTCCAGCTGCAGAACATAGGTAAAAATTCTATTTTTTCATGCTCTGATCTCTTAAAGTTATTGTCAAAATTAATAGATTTTTATTTTGTTTTTATTGTCATCCAATTATATTTTGTGTGACCATAATTTAGTACTACAATTAATTTGGACCATTAATTTGGACTGTGCTAATTTTGCATTTTATATAATGGACTAGATTGCATTTTACTTTTGCCTTATTTGAATAGAAATGTTGGATTTAAAAAAGATTTCAAAAAGACACTTACCTATTTTAGCAAAAACTCTTTGAAGATGTCATCTTTATTTTATGGAGATAAATAATGACAAATTATAAACTAACCACCTCTGTCTTAAAACAAGCCTTTAAAAGTCTTATTATTCTTTCTTTAGTGTTTAAAAGTATTCATTTTCTCTCATTATTTCTATATAGCTACATACACAGATATGTACTTATTTATAAAATCAGGGTAAGATATATATGTGGGTATATATTTCAAGATCTCTTCCCTTTCAATTTTGTTCATCTATGTGTTGCTTTACTACAGTAGTTATCAAGAATAGCAAACATTCTTTTTGAAGACTTTTTAGAAAGAGTTATAAAGTAAGTACACTTCTGTGATGGAAAAAAGGGAGTTCTTTAATTGCTTTTAAGTTTTGAGATGAGGGGAAGGAAATCATACTAGAATTTAACTCACTTTTTTAGTTTCAATTGAATTAATCGCTTATTTTTTCTTCCTCTTTACTTATTTTAGTAGTAGAGCATTGTCTTTGCCTAACAAGGAAGAAGCAAATTTTTCTTCTTTTAAAACTTTCTCTCCACTTTAAACAAAATTCAGTGAAAGTTGTACTGTGTTTTGAAAATATTTTACCCTAAATACTATATAGTAACAGACATCACCAGACAAAAGTTATTTGAATTACAGGACAAAAATTCCTGGTTAGAAATACAGTGATCATGCCATATGATATAATACAGTATTAAATTTGAAGCTGCCACTTAGTACTTGGATAACCTTATGCTTATTGCCCTCATAGCCATATAGACATAGCTTCATTTCAGAGGTCCAAGAAGTCTTATTAGAGATAGTGTAAATGAAATTTTCCTTATTTGTTATTTTTTATAGTTCATTGATTAATTTTTTGGACTAAAAAATTATAAATCAATAAGCAATGGAGGCTTAAGTTACTCATTCAGGTAGCAATTGCAAAAGTTTTTCAGTTATCTTTTTTCAGGAAGAATTTGCTGGAAAAAAATTATTAACTGCTGTATTTGTCAGAGAAAACTACACCATCCCATCATTATTTCTTTTAAAAAAAAATGTTTTATTGTTGCTTTAAACTTAATATCTCATACCATTGTAAACAAGGCTATATAACATTGACTAAACATTACAAAGGAAAGTCAATCCAATCAGAATGGGAAGCTCTTAAAGAAATCCCGAGGCAGCTAAATGGTGCAGTGTGTAGAGCACTGGCTCCGGAGTCAGAAAGACACCTGAGTTCAAAACCAGCCTCAGACACTTAATACTTTCTAGCTATGTAACCGTGGGCAAGTCATGTAATTCCAATTGTCTACAAAAAAAAAGAATCCTGATGAACTTTTTTTTTTTTTTTTTAAGGATGAACCAAAGAACCAGGTGCACAGAAATTAATTTATTTATTTAGACTTTAAGAAATAAAAAAGGTGAAAGCAAAGATAGTAAAGAGTGAGTACAAAAGAATGGCATAGTGTTGTGAGACTTGTCAGCAATGCAAAACTTGATAATGATATGAGATTTTCCATAAGTTTCAAGAATAACTAAAAGAACTTTTATCTATGAAGATGGGAGGAAGAGCAAAAATAAACCACGTTCGAAAAGAGTACAGTAATAATAGATTACATAGAAATACTTAGGTCTTTAATTTGCTTCTCTCACATTTGATCTTTGGGATTAAAAAGATGAAAAAAATGACTAAGAATTTAAAACTCAGTATGGATGAGATAGAAGAGTACCTAGTTGCCTTCAGTAACTTCAAGACACCAGGGTTCAAAAAAAAAAAAAAAAAACTTTGATAGATTTGATTGTCAATCCACTATAAATTCTCTCTTAGAAATTCCTGGAGATTTTTCAAAAGACTAAAATGAGCAAATGTCCCAATTTTCAAGAATGAGAAGGTAGAACCATTATACTTGAAACTACTGAAATCAGCTTTGATTCCTATAAAAATTCTACAGCCCATATTGTCCAAGGATTTGTTTATTGCTCATTGCTCCAGGACCAATATATATAAGTTTGGAGAGGCTCATCATTAGATAAATTTTTAAGCAAAGGAATCTATAAGACTCAAATCACCTTCTAAAATATGAAGATTTTGTGATCTGCATCTATGGATGGGAATATCCACATTGAATCTTATGTCCATAAAGTATTATAAACATTTAGAAAAGGAAGCTGTTATCATTAAGTCATCATATAGAAAAAAAAATTTTAAGTCATTGGAATTGCAAAAGTTCTAAACATCTCAAAGGAAATAATGAACGGGAGGAAAGAAGAATTAGGAAATAAGGGGAAATGGCCGATTTTAAACCTAGTTTTATTATAAAGCAGTAATCAAAAAGTCTTTGATAATGGTTGAGAAATAGGAAAGCAGAGCAGTTAAGTAGACTAGATAAAGACAGATCAGAAACAATTGAATTCAATAACTCTGCTTGATAAAACTCAAGAACACAAATTACTTGGGGAAGAATTTGCTTTCTCACAGGAATTGCTGAAAAAAACTAGAAAGCAGTTTGATAGAGATTAGGTTTAGACCAACATTTTGTATCATATAGCACAATAAGCTCAAAATGGGTACATGAGGTTTTTAAATGTGGGGGGAAGGGAAAGAGAGAAAAATGAAAATCAGAATCTGTTAACTTTTCCAGCAATTACTAGGGGTAAAATTCTTAACCAGACAAGGATTAGAAGTGGTCACAAAAGAGAAAGGGGCTTTTGCATGAATAAAATTAAGTCAGCTTCCATAAGAAAGGCAAGTTTCAACTAGAGAAAACATTTTGCATCAAATATCCCTTGTAAAAGAGAATTCTGCTGAGTTATGATTTACACATTAGTTAGAATCAAATATTTTCTATTGATACTTTATCTTTACAGAAATGAAAAAACAAACTGAATGTCTCATATAATGATAAAGTTTGATCTCTGAGATTAGTTGAATTGAAAATAAACCTCACACCTTTGGGTAGATAGAGGGACTAAGGGTATGAAATACTGAGTATATTGATAAGACAGATCTTAAAAAGATTCAATTTAACAATGATAAATCTGAATAGTAGGCCTAAATGATGGCCTGTTTTTCTGACTTCCAGACCAACCCAGATGCCAGAGAACCACATTGTACATATATTTAAAAAAAAAATTTTTTTTTAATCCAAGAGGTTTTAATTCTGTTATCTACTTATATCAGACTACATATGGAGTTTTGTGTTCATTTCTGAGTGCCCTATTATTAAGAGAGTTATTAAAAGGCTAAAAAATATTTGGATGAAAAGCTATTCTATATCGTGTCCAATTGAAGAAACTGTGGATGTCTAGCCATATTTAGACATGGTAGAATATCACTTCAGATTTGACTTTCCTGTTTGGCCCTAAAGATCAAAGGTTGGCAGTTAATGGGAATTGAGTTTTAGCTTTATATGTTCTGATTAAAACCTGGTTATTGTTGATAGAACTTTAAATTGAATCCAACATTATGAAAAAAATTTGGAATTATCATTTTTTAAAATGTGATTTATCCATGTACTTTAACCTGGTGAATGCACTGAGATACAAAGGTCTCATATGTAACCAATTCTTTTTTGTGGTAGCAAAAAACCAGGAACAAAGTGGGTATCCATCAGTAGAATAATGGCTAAACAAATTGTGGTAGACAAATACAATGAATAAAGAATATAAGATGAACATGTAAAGACTTGAAGAGCCAAATAAAGAGATTCAGGAAAATAATGTACGTAAATGGCTATAATATTGTAGATTTTAAAAATAAATAAATAAACTGCATTTGAACAAATTAATCGCAATGAGCAATTTTAGTTTCAGATAAAAATGAAAAAAACATTCATTTTTTGATGAAAAGCTAGTACAACAAACCATTTTGATTAAGGTGTGAAGCAAATGCAATCATATATACTTATTTAGTTAATTTTGTTTAATTTTTTAATAGTGACAAGAGGATTGAAATTTAGGGTTGTGGAGGAATGATACACAGAAATATTAGAAAGTGATATAAAAATGAATCGTTAAACTTTTTTTTTAGTTTGACAAGAATTTTTACATATAATATGGCTTCTGAAAGTAGTTGGAGACTGAATAATGACTTGTAGAAAACATTATAGAGGTGATTGTTGCTCAGTGTAATAGATTACATCTATCTAATATTTATAGATTTACATATCTTAACCTCATAGGAACATAAAAGACAAATGAGAAACCTATGAAAAGGATATGAACTGAGATTCTTTGATTGTAAAATTCCAACTCTTGTAGGCAAAGAACTGAATCTAGAATATTTTTGGTATTTAAGATTTGTGTGTGTATGTGTGTGTGTGTGTGTATACACATGTGCCTATGAATATGGAGTTTAGTAATATAATTTTATGTCAAAATAAACTTTGGAAAAGTATCATGAAAATGTTGACACTTTATATTGAGCCTAGATATATTTGGAATTAAAAATTACTAGTTATAATGTAATGATAAACAGCTTACTTCTAGCTAGTAGCATACTTAACCTATAGCTAAGTGAAACCACCTTAAAGAATATGTTCATTTCCTTGAATGTGAGAACCTCCCTTTTGATCCAGGAATATAATAATGTAATAATAGTAACTCTTCCTAAATGTGTGTACTTTATGTATATTCGAGTATTTACCAAGATGTATAAGTATGAGCTGTTTTCTCCCAATAGAATGTAACCTTGAGAGCAGTAACTGTTTTAATTTTTGTCTTTGTATTTCAACACCTTAACATAATGCTCCTAATAGGTGCACAATTAAGTCATTGCTGAATTGGTTTGCATATGAAAAGGAGAATATCCCTCTATTTATTTTGTGTTTTAGTCAGTTTATGTCTACCTGAGTATTTGCTTTCTGAAAACTGCCAGCTTATTTAGGATTATTTGCTCTTTGCCAAGTGGATGTAACTTTAATCTTCTCTCACAGATAAGGAGATGTCGGTAAGATATCTGTGTAGGTATCTGATAGATATCTGTGTAGGTGGAAAAAATCTCTCATCCATAAAAAAACTTATTAAACCTCTCCACCCTCCTGACAGTCCTATCTTATATTTAACAAGAGAGGTCCTTATTTTTATTGGATAAAACTTCAAAGCAACCTTTCCCTAGGTGAAAGGGTCATAATTTGTTGGATTTTTTTAAGGAATAGTTGATGGCAATATCTAACTTACTACCTAAGTATACTTTCCATTACGTTTCATTACAACATGATTGCCTCAATTTTTGTTTGACTGGAAGAACTGAGAAGTGTGATAGAATCTTGAAAGTATCTAACAGTTCTTCAAGAGTTTGATAAGGAGGGTATTTTTGGTATTCTAAAGAAAAGCATGGGAAAATGAGTCTGTCCAATGCATTAGAATTTGACTGAGATGTATCATGTGTTAATGAATTTTTACATTATGGATAAAAGTAAACTATTCATTATACTTCTTATTTCAATTATTAAGGTCAGTGCCAAAATTACAATAGCTGTTATTTTTGTGAGAAGGTAAAAGGAACAGTAGCCTAGATAATTTATAAATTTATAAACTTTTTTTTTGTAAATTTATTTATTATTCTTTACATTTTGCTTTTTTCAATTAACAGACATTTATTTTCTCCCTCCTATATATATCCCTTTTCATTTGAAAAGAAAGAAGGAAAATTTTTTTTCATAAATATAGTTAAAACAATTTCCCAAATTGCCCATGTTCAAAAATATGTCCTGTTCTGCATCATGAGATCTATCTATCACCTCTCTGTCAAGAGATGAGTCGTTCTGTTCATCTTTAGTCCTCTCTGGCTTTGTTTGTCGCATTGACCAAAGTTCTTAAATTTTTTAAACTTTATCTTTAAAATGATATTGTTGTTGTTGTGTAAATTATTCTCCTGGTTCTACTCCCTGCACATCAGTTTTCTTTTTTTCCAGTTTTTTGCCACTATAAAAAGAGCTGCTATATATATATTTTTTTTGTGGAAAATACTTTAGAATTCTTTTAAGACAACAAAAAGCTTTCACACTTACTTTTCCTAATTATATTATTTTGAGATAATATTAAATCTGAGGAATGAAAGATTTTTTCTAACTGGATTATCAGGAAAGATTTCATGGATGTGATGTTACTCAAATTACTTGAAGCATAAATAGAATACAAGTAGTATTATGAGTAATTACAAAGTAATGTAAAGAATCCCAAAGTAATGTGAATGTCTTTTTGGGATAGTTTTCTCAAGTACTTTGCCAGTAATCTGTTTTACAAGTGAGTTACAAAAATCATCATAAAGATGAATGATGTTTAAATATGAAAATGTCTATATTATCTATTTGAAACAACTTATATTTAGCTATTTCCTAGTTTTTAATTTTAAATATAAAAATTGTGTTCAAGCTTATGCCTTTTGCATTTGGTCATCTTCTAAGTTTAGATGTTTTTTAAAACTAAACTTTTTATTTTACCAGTGGGGGAAATCAATAGTGTGAGAATTTCCAAGAATTCAGATGGGCAGATTTATAGCAATTATAATCTTAGAGATTTGCTATCAATTAGACCAAATTATTTATATATAATGTGATGAAAAATGAAATGAGTAGACAAAGAATAATAATTTACATATTAATAACATATAAAAACAAACACTAAATGATCAGAATAATAACTATCCATGATTTCAGTGAATCAGTGAGGGAACATGCTATCCACCTTCTAATAAAGAGGCAATGGATTCAGGATGCAGAATGAAATTTGACAATGAGAGAATTTATTTTCCTTTATGCCTATTTATTACCAAGAATTTTTTTTTATGTGTGGTTTCTTTCCCATTGGATCAGGGGGGTGGGAAGCAATTTTAAAAGAAAGGTGGGGGAAGTACTAGAACTTGGAATGTTGTATGTTATTTTAAATGAAGTCACTGTATTATTAATTTTGTTTAATTTATTTCATTGTTTTGGAGTGTTTTTTTTTTTGTTTGTTTTTTTGCTAAGGCAATTGGGGATAAGTGACTTGCCCAGGGTCACACAGCTAGGACATGTTAAGGTCAGATTTGAACTCTGATCCTCCTGACTTCAGGGCTGATGCTCTATCCGCTGTGCCACCTAGCTGCCCCGATTTATTTCATTGTTAACAGATGCCTTAGAATGGAGATAAATTGTAAATTCTTATAACAGAACCAAAAAAAAATGAAATAATTTTCAAAAATAAATGAGTTTACTTTACCATCTCTCTGTCTTAGAAAATAATGTCTTATGCAGCTGACTATATAATATAGTGCTAACAAAATAGTGAAACTAATATATACTGAAGCATAATCCTCTGTGTATATCAGGCATTCTATAATAATTGTCAGTTGATGAAGTCAGGAAGATAATAAAATCTAATTTAAAAAGTTAAAGGTGGTTTCCTTCTAACTTGATAAGTCAAAACAGGAATTATGTTGTTTATGCCATTTTTGAAACAAATTGGATAATTGATTTTAGTCTATAGATTCAGTTCACAATACGATGTACATTAATTTAAATTGCTCTGCTTCTTTTGTGTGTCTTAATGTGTGAGACAACAAGTATTGTGTAATAGTGGGAGTTTCTCCAGGATAGAATAATAGTGCAATTATAATTGCTTAAGTAAATTAATTCTCAGTGGGATTTTTTTTTTTCCCCTAGTACCATAACAGCCTGGGGCAAAGATCACGAAAAGGATGCTTTTGAACATATAGTAACACAGTTTTCATCAGTGCCTGTGTCTGTGGTCAGTGACAGTTATGACATTTATAATGCATGTGAGAAAATCTGGGGTGAAGATTTAAGACATTTAATTGTATCAAGGAGTGCAGAAGCACCACTAATAATTAGACCAGATTCTGGAAATCCTCTTGACACTGTATTAAAGGTAAATTTAAAATTATTTTATTTAAATATAAAAATGTCTTTATGTTGTCTATTTGAAATAACTTACTTTGGCTCTTTTCTGTTTTTAAATTTTAAATCTAAAAATTGTTTTCAAGCTTATGCTTTTTGCATTTGGTTATCTTTCAAGATTGGATGTTTTTTAAAATTAAACTTTTTCTTTTTTTAGTGGAGGAACTTATAATGTGAGAATTTCCAGGAATACAAATGGACATTTCATAGCAATTATAATCTTAGAAGACTTGCCTGAGAGATTAACTTTAATAATTTCTAATGTCATATAGCTGGTGTGTGTGTCAGAGTAGGACTTAAATTAATATTTTTTCAATTCCAAAGACAGTTTTCTATCTAATATGCAATGATTTTAAATGATCTGAAGTTTTTGTGCCACTTTCATTCAAACACTGATCAAATTAAATGATTTAGTGGTAGAATTCTATGTGCTTCATTTCTATCACTTAGCACAAATTATTGATATTTTTTGGTCCATCGCATGTGGCATAAAAATAATTTGAAGATAAGTTTTAGGCACTTATTCTTCTTAAACTAAAGAAATTTTATATTCTAAAGACCTCTTAGAGAAATAAAAAGTACTAGTAACTAGTAAAACTCTAGTAGGTGACTAAGAAAGTTGACACCTTAAGTAAGCTCTTTGGCAACAAAATTTTAAAATACCTAAAATTTTAAAATTTATGCCTTTAAACTCACACAAGTATCTAAGATCTAAGGATGATTTCTTCAAGTTGTAACAGATCAAATCAGAAATTAGATTGTTTTTCATTTACTTGAAAAGGCATAGCTTTTATAATGTGTTTTATTTAGCTGGTTTAGTTGCTCACCATCTACTAATAATTCACTCCCTAATACTCAGAATGAAAGAGCCACCTGGTTTTGGATATAGGAAATCTATAGGCAAATACTGGCTATGCTATTTATTGTAAGGGAGACTTTGAACAAGTAACTGTACTTTCCTGACCACCTTCCATTTCCTTATCTACAAAATGAAGCAAATAGATTAGATAATTTTTTTTTTTTTTTTTTTTTTGCTGAGGCAATTGGTGACTTGCCCAATGTCACACAACTAGGATGTGTTAAGTATCTGAGGTCACATTTAAACTGAGGTCTTCCTGACTTCAGAGCTAGTGCTCTATCCACTGCACCATCTAGCTGCCCTGGCTAGATAAATTTTTAAGATCCCTTTCCACTTTAAATATTTACTTTTTCTTTCAGAAAAGAAAATCTATCAATCTGGTAGATTTATATTTTTATAAATATTCATATTTATAGTTTATTTTTAAAGCTGTATTAGCATCTTATATTTTTACATTGTCCAAATTTTCCTCTGTATCCTTTCCCTTACCATTTTCTAGAGAATCAATTCTTTATAGACCTTTTATATGTCTAACCAAGTCTTTATGTAATGTTTCCCATTCTAAGTAGAAAGGGAATAAGTAGGAACTACCTGTTTTACTTCATGCCTAAAGGTTTGTGATGGCAGATGTTATTTTAGTCAGTTTTGTCATATCAATAAGATTAAACATATTGTTTAAATAAAACCAAATAAAGTACTTTGTAAAAATTCACTAAAACCCAAATAACAGAGCTATAGAAATGTTGTTTATACATTGGATTATGTTGGGAGTTTCAACCTTTTATGAGAGATATAATGAAAAATAGTATTTTTGAGCTATTTTGAGTGTGATTTATGAGCAGAAATAAAGACAACAGTTATTTAGAACTAATTTTAAAATTGCACATTATTTGAGGTGATCAAAATTATTTAACTATAGTGATTATGCTATATATGGCAGTAAAATATCTTTTTAAATTAGAAAACAATTACTTCTTCTAATTTTATTTCCTCACAGGTTTTGGACATTCTGGGTAAGAAGTTTCCAGTTACTGAAAATTCAAAAGGCTATAAATTGTTGCCACCTTATCTCAGAGTTATTCAGGGAGATGGAGTTGACATCAATACTTTACAAGAGGTATTTGTCACATCCAAAATTTCCTAACAATATATTACAAAATAATTAGGCTTTTGCATAGATCTAACTAGCTTGGTAACAACACCAGGAAATTAATTATGACTCCTAGAATGTCCATGTCTTTAAGTTTATAGTAATAGTAAATGGCACTAACTTTTCTCTTCCTCTACCTACTTTACCACTCTGGAAATAGAACTGGAGAAGTCTTATTATGGTCTTATTATTATAATTATTGTCTTATTACATAAACAAAGATACTAAGCAAGGAAAAGTATTTCTCAGATTGATTTTTTTTTTTTAATATGAAGGAAATTCTGGCACTGCCCTAATCTCAGATTTCATGAAGTAGAGATTACTTTGCTAACTCATCATTAACCGTAACTCTGCTTTTATCAGATGCTTTTTATCAGATCATATATATATAATGGTTTGTCAGTAATTAATAGTAAGTAAATAGGGAGGCTTCTTTGAAAGCAATACTGATTGAATAGTAAGTATGAGTATCATGAGTCTACTTATTCACTAAAATCCTAAAAGTTTGCCTATGTAATTATCTTTAAATATTAATCCCTAAAATTATATTTTAATATAATTTAAAACCATATCGTAATTGTTTTAAAACCTTATTGCTTCCCTTAGATTCATTCAGTTCAGAATTAACCAAGCTAGAGCATTTAAACAGTATTTTAGTATAGAAAATTTATATCGAGAATATACACAATACTCAAGAGATACAAATCAATAGTCAAATGATTTTCTGCTTGAAGAACAAGTTTTTGGCTCTATTGCAATATATGTAGTCCACAACTTACATTCATTGCCTCTATTTGCCTTCCTCTTACTTTTTCATCTCTGCTTTGTATAGTTATCAATGATTTTCTTAATTGACTATTTGTTTGAGTCATCCTCTGCTACATTTGACACTTTTGGCCATTCCTTCCTTCTGGACATTTGTCTTCTCTTTGGGTTTTTGTGCTACCCCTTCAGGTTCATCTTCTGCTTGTCTGACTGCTCTTTCTTAGTCCCCTTCAGTAGCTTATTATCCATATAATACCCTGCAAAAGTGGTGTTTCCCTAACTCTTCATTGTCTTGGGGGTTTTTTAATACCCTTTTCTTGGTGACCTCATCAATTCCCATGTGTTTGTTTATCTAGACAGATGACACAAATATGCATATTATGCCTTATACAACATCTTTCTTTTGGGCAATACCAAGGTAGATGTCATAGAGATGTCTCCTTTGCTTAGCTTTTAAAAGCCAACTTGGTTCCAGCCTAAGTTTCTAGCAGTGTTAGACATATTCCCTCTTCCAAAAAATTCTACCTCCTATTTCTGTGTCTTTTGCCTGAAATGTCCTCCTCCTATGTTGCTCTTCATAGAAGCCTTTTCTTCTTTCAAACCGCAGTTAATATCTCACTTTATGAGATCTTTCTGAACCTTCTAATTGCTAGTGTCTCCCTCCTTCTTAAACTATCTGGTATTTTATTTATTTTTATTCTCCTTACCTTCATTCTGTCTATACTGTCTATTTACTTATTTTCCTCATTAGACTATAAGTAATAAGAATTATTAATATTCTTTGTATTTTCCTCCTCGAAACCTATTATAGAAAGCACTAACTTAATAAATACTTGGAACTTGATGCCTCCGATATCCTCTTTTACACTTCTGCTAATTGCTTCTAACCTGGCGTTTCTCCTTCAGGTCTACCATGAAGTAGAATGCCTCCTTAGAGGTTCTTTGTTCCTCTATCTGGAGCCAAGCTCAGAACCTTCTTTGGGTTTTGAAAGGCTTTTTACTGCTAGCAGCAACAGTGAGAAAGCCTCATTCTGCTTTTCCTTGATCTCTCTTTCTCCTATGCTCATTTCACCTTCCTTCTCCCCCAACTCATATCCTCCAAAGAAAGAGAGATCTATTTACCTGGGTCATAATGGTAGATGCTCTTTTATAGAGTAGCCTGAATAAGATTCATCTCCAGAAACCCAGCCTTTTCTCTAATATTTTTCTATGATCTTGGAAAAGTCAATTAGGCTCTAAGTTTTCTCATCTGCAAAATGAGAGGATTGAACTAGGTGGCTCTAAGGTACCTTTTAGCTCTATGTCTATCATCCATCCCTGTCCTGCCCTTCCTTCCCCCCCCCCTTTTTTTTCTTGTTGAAATACACTACTGTGGGACATGGCCAAAGTCATGTGACAAGTAAGTGCCTTCTAATTAACCCATTTCTTTTTACTCATTGGTCCTGTATTCCTTCTGTTATAGCAGCTAGCTGGTGCTAAAAATGAAATACTTTTCTGATTAGTCATGTTATCCCTTCCCCCCCCTAGGCAAAGCAAAACTTCTTGCCTTATTCATATGCCTGTTAGACTATGCCAGTGTGTACAGTACAGAAGGGGAGTACATAACATGATTTAGTCGACTTGACTACCCTTGAGTTAGATTCTGATAGACTACAGCCTAATTGATTAGACTTGGAAATTTTCTTATTCCTATATCATTTTGTTTTTAAATATATACTTCTGTAATCTGTAAGCCATTCTTTGTCATGAAAGAATAAAAATGGAAATGGGAAAAAAGGTAAATCATAAAACTAATCAACATATTATTACCTAGAGTAAGACAGTATATGCAGTGTTGGACAACCATGTACTTAATCTTTTCAAGGAAGTAAGGGTAGTAGGGTGCAATTCCTCAATTCTTCTCAGAGACCACACTTGATTGATATCTTTATACATCATTCAGTTTCATTTTTTTGTTGTTCTTTCCATTTGCATTTATTTTACTTTTGTCTTTAACTATTTGAATTTGCCTATGAGAGATCACTTTTGTATATCTGTTTTTCTGTCCCATAGATTGTTGAAGGCATGAAGAAAAAAAAATGGAGTATTGAAAATATTTCCTTTGGTTCCGGTGGAGCTTTGTTACAGAAGTTAACAAGAGATCTTTTGAATTGTTCCTTTAAATGCAGTTATGTGGTTACCAATGGCCTTGGAGTATGTCCCATGTTATTTTTTCATTCTTCATGTTGATAACATCTTTGTGGAGAAATTAGGCAGAAAATGGTAGTTGTAACTATAATAGCTAAATTTGAGCACTTTCTTTATAAAGTCCTCTTCGAAGGTAGCTGCAAGTGTTGTCCCCATTTTATTAATGAGTTTCAAAGAGATTAAATGACTTGTCCATGGTCAGTGTCAAAACTAGAATTTGAACCTTAAAATGATTCTCAGCATAATCCTCTTAAACTCACCATACTGGAGCACAAAAATCAAGTAAAAGATGATGTACTATAACTGATATAATTACTCTGACCTTGACCCAGGCAAATCAAAGGAAGAAAAGAAACTCGAAAAGATTGAGAAGGGAAGGGAAAAAGAACAAGAAACAAAAAGAAGAAAATTTGGTGAGAGCAGAGATAGAGAAGTTGGACTGATAGAGAGGTCCTTAGAGTTTTCTCAACTATTTAGATTAGTTGGTATATTAATGATTTTTAATATGAATGTCACACAGTCAAACTATCACTTATCAAAAACATGATAGCTACAGGTTTGGGCAATAGAAAATTCTTTAAAATTAGCTAATTTCTCTCTAAATACTTCCCACTTTGATTTATTTGATCAGATTCACACGTTTTATATGGTAGAATCAGTACAAACACATTCCTTAAAAGCAAAATAACCAAAACCTAAGAAACTACTCAGCAGTGACCACTAGAAAACTAGGAAAATTTATTGTACCTGTAGGCCAATTGTCAACTCCTTATTATGCATCTACTGTATGTAAACACGATTGAGAATATAAAAATTTCTGCTCTTAAGAATTTTGGATGGGATCATCCAACTTGGTAATTATATAACAGTATTATATGAGGGGGAAATATCTATCTACCCATTATTCAAAATAAAGTAACAGAAAAAAATCTTCCATGGCTTTACATGGATTTTTGTTTATTTTTGCCCCACAAGTAGAGAATCCATCTCAGAAATGTTCATACACTCTTGAGGGATGGATATGTTCCTAATAGTTATGATTTCTAGGGACTTTTTAATTTGAAATAGATGTTCTTTTACAAAGGATTCTAAAAAGTAGAAGTGGGGTGCTTTGGGCTTTGTACCTATTTTGTAAAATGTGTATGTATATGTAAAATTTTAAGGGATGAGTAGGGGAGTAGGATAATACAAAAATCTATATCTAGGGTTTTACTAATTTTCTGACTTTGGATTTCAGATTAATGTCTTTAAGGACCCAGTTGCTGATCCAAACAAAAGGTCAAAAAAGGGCCGACTATCTCTACATAGGACACCTACTGGAAATTTTCTTACCCTTGAGGAAGGAAAAGGAGATCTTGAAGAATGTGGTCATGTATGTCTTTATAATGATTTCTCCATACTAAGTAAAAAGGGTCTCTTCCCTCTCCCACATATCCCCTATTGTTGACATACACACAGATGATGAAGAGCAAAAATATTTTGTGTAAAATACAGTGGCTTGTGCAGCTAGATGTTGCAGACAAGAAACAAACATCTACTTAAATACAAGACATTCAGCAATGTAAAGAAAAATGAATACCCAAAGTTATTTATCACTGGGTCTCCAATCATTATAAGAAATGAATCATCAATACTAGCTTTGAAAGATCCGTGAAAGGGGAAATTTTTGAAAGTTTTTTTCATAGATAATTGTTAGAATTGATTTGACAGTAAAATGTTTCATAATTTACAGTAATTATGGAGGCCAATCTAAATTATAGTTGGCTTCTTGAAAAAAACCCTGGGTTTTGAAAACAAAGTTTTAGACTCAGCTTGGATACTTACAAGCTATGTGCCCCTAGACAGGTAGTTTAACTTGTCTAAACTTAAATTTCTTAACTTGTACAATAGAAAATTTATTTTCACTATCTCATGAGACTGAGTTAAAGAAAGTTAATGAAATTAATAAATATAAATTAGTGTTACCCAATTTTTTTTTTCCATCTAAATGTGTAAGATAAGTAGATTGAAAATTAATTTATTAAGATCATCATATGTTGGTAAAAAATGTTGATCAATATATAAAAATCTGTTTTTCTGCCTAAAAGTTGGCAGAACAAAGAGAAGATTGTTTGAAGGATAAAACTAATTGAGTGCTCAGTCTTGAGAAAGCTATCAATTCCTAAATACTACACTTGCATCCATAATCTTGTTAGTGTGGGTAGTCCATTCACTGGCACAAATCACTACTATCCATGTAGTTCATAAATCTTCCCTAGAAGATATGCCCAGAGCTGTATTCTGGTGATCAAGGCAAGGAGATAGGAGTTTGAATACCACTTCAGACTACTATGTGACCTTAGGCAAATGCTTTCATCTCTCTCTATAGATTTTTGGTTTCCTCATATGTAAAACAGAGATAATAATTATGACATGTTTTTCAATGGCCAGTTTATGGAGCTCTAGTACATCCATACAGTGTTTGGAACAGGCGTTGCATGTAGATGGACAGTATATTGTAGACAGAAATAAAAATGGATGAAGAAAATGAGCTAGATAGATAGGCTCATAGTGTTAAATGAGATAGGGTTTGGCAAGTGTTTTTTACTATCATGGTTATTACTTAGACTGATCGCTAAACAATAGATATAGTCCTTTATTATGCTTGTACATGATGCTTTTTTGGCTTCATTAGAAACTGCCAGAACTTTCTGGGGTCACTTCCGTACCATAAAGCATTAGAATAGAACTTCTTACCAAAAGATTCCTAAATTAATCAAATCATGTAGTTCTTAAATCATTCATCTACTTTTCTCTTGAAGCCTTTTAAATGTCAATATATTATAATGGCAAAAGTACTGGAGTAGGAATTTGTAGTACACTTAGCTCTCTGTCAGTATCTTTAGGTTAGTAAATGTAAAATTAGGGGATAAACTAGGTGACATTAAAGGGCTTTAGTAATGCTTAACAACCTATGGTTCTTCTGATTCCCATCACTAAATTATTAAATTGGTCTGTTTGTACAGGATCTTCTCCATACTGTCTTCAAGAATGGAAAGGTGACAAAAAGCTATTCATTTGATGAAGTACGGAAAAATGCCCAATTAAGTAGTGAACTGGAAGCGGCACCTCATTAAGCTTTGTTCTCTGTGTGTGCGAGCCTGCGTGTGTGAGTGTGTGATGCATAGATAATATTGTACAGATCTGTGTGTGGGGTTTATGTGTTTTATGATACATTACAGCCAAATTATTTGTTGGTTTATGGACATACTGCCCTATTTTATTTTATTTTATTTTATTTTCTGCCAGTCTTTAGAAGATCTCAAATTAGGAAATGGCACTTAACTGTGTAAAAGATTTAATGCTGAAGTAAGCTTTTTAGGGCCCTTTGCCAATAGATAGTGATTCAATCTGGTATTGATCTTTTCACAAATAACAGAGAACTGAAAAACTTTTTTATATATAACAATATCACATAAAACAGATTTACATAAAATTATCATGATTGCTTTATGTTTATATTTAACTTGTATTTTTGTACAAACAATATTGTGTAAGATATATTTAAAGTTTCAGTGATTTAACCGTCTTTCCAACTTTTCATGATTTTTATGAGCACAGACTTTCAAGAAAATACTTGAAGATAAATTTCATTGCCTTTTGTCCATTAATCAGCAAATAAAACATGGCCTTAACAAAGTTGTTTGTGTTATTGTACCATTTGAAAATTGAATCAGGACTGTACCCTTTAGAATTACTGACCTCACTGCCCCGTGTAGAATTTATGAACCATTCTACATTAAAGAAAATTATTGTTTTTACTGGAATGTTTAGGCACTATATGCAGAGTCCATACCTTCCTAATGGTATAAGGTATAAAAGTGAAATGCCAAATTAGAGAGGAGACAGTATTGCAATTTGTATGTCAGATATTGCCTATGGATCTAATATGCACCTCAAGATTTTAAAGAGATAATGTTTTTAAGAAAATTCCTCTTCCACTGTAGAATATATACATATATGTAAAATATTGACAGATGTGGAAGTGGTGTATTTTAAAGTAATTACACTTCTGGATTTATTTTTCATATTCTATAGATAAATATGATTTCAGAGTGAAATACTGGACTGGGTAGTGCACTATTTTGTTTTCATTTTTACTTTTATATTTCTCATTAGGATTTTTCTTCCTTTTGTCAAAATGAATGTTAAATTGTACAAATATATTTTATCAACTTTTAAAAGAAATAAACAACACTTCAATAAAATGTCATACAAGCATACTCTTATCTGAAAGCAGATTACCCTGTGAAAATATAAGATAACAGATATTGGCAGAATGAAATCGTTACTAATGGCAAAAGTTAATATGTTTAAAAAGTACTTTGGGCTTGATTTAAATTGAGTTCACCCTCAGCATATACTAGACTGAATGGCTGCTAGACAATGAGATGGCCAGTGGATCTAAAGAACTTACAGAATCTTTCCATGTTGTTGTACTATGTTAGACTAGTCTCCTGTTTAAAGGAATGTGCCTTGAATTTTAGGGAAGAGGGAAAGACTAATGTTCATATTGGAATTTTCATTCATTTTGGAAGAACTATCAGGCTTGGGTTTTCCTTAATTTCAATTTTTATCTCATTAGAAAGCTGACATATGGGAGACTAGTTTAGAAAATCTTTAACAAGATACTATAATTATGAAATTTCTAATACTGAAAAAGCCATAACTTGTTTGTCTTGTCAAAGAGCCATGTAACAAAATGTTGTATCACAAAGATTATTAATTAGGTAGTGGATTCTAAAATTAATTGACTTTTGAGGGTGATGTCAAGAATTTTTTTTCTTTTTTTGAATGCTCTAAACACTAGCTTCTGGACTGCTTTAGATAGTAATACTTTAAATGAGAATTGTAAGCATTTCTCACTTCCAGGGAAAGCCTTACTCCTGCAACTTTAGGCCAGAAAATGTTTTAAACTGAACTAATAAATGTATCCAAGTTCAGTAGTACAGAAAAAAGCTTGTGTTTCTCCACAAAATGTACTAGAGAATTTTGTCCTGTTGAGTTTGAAGAAAAAAAGAAAAAAAAAAGAAAAAAAACTGCATTAAATTCTGTACCAATAACAATTTTTGATAACTTGACTACCCATAATTGATATTTTTATATTTGATTAAACACTGGGGATATGCTATGAATGCACTATTTTCTCTTGTGTACCATGAATTAGAAGTGTTTTTTGTTTTCGTATATTTAGACTTGGATTTTATTTTAAGAGTTTCTATGAATGCTCAAAGCTGTTCATCAATGTACATGTCGATTTTCCTGAAAATTATTATTCTTAAGTTAGTATTTAAGTACTTAAAACTAATTTAGCCCTGAACTTCTGACACTAAGTGCTTAGTGTTTGGCAATCCCCGTCCTGGGCACTAGTGATTAATATCCAGGTCAAATATAGAACCCTTACTGCTGTGCTTGAACCTTGATATATTCTAATTCTTCCTAACAGGCAAACAGCATGTTTGGGTTTGCTTAAAATCATTAGATTTGTAGTTAGTGATATATTTTAATTCCCCCCATTTAATAATATCATAAAATATTTATATTCAAATAGGAGTTGAGAGATTTTTGTGTTGACTTAATTTATTTGTAAAATGGCTTTTATGAGTATTCATTATTTCTTTTCCTGAAATGAATTATTATGAAATTGATATAAAATCTTTTTTGTAAAGAAATCCATCATGGACGATCCGAAGGGGGAAAAAATAGAAAGTTATTTATTGTTCTGTTTGCCAAAATTCAGAACTAAAGTTTTTTGTAGTTTTACATTCCTTCTTTAACCCATTCAGTGGAGAAAGGTAACACTTCTCCTAAATCATATGTTAAAGCAATCTTAATATGTATTCAGCTTCAAAGACAAACCTGTAATAAACATGGAAATAAAGTTTAGTTATGTTAGTGAAACATTAATATGACTGTGTGCTTTAACTAATAACATTATATAACTTAGTGACATATCTTTTTTCAATTGTATCCCATTACATGTAATTGGATTACTTCCACCATAGTGAAAGGTGGGCAGCAGTATCATAATCTAATATCACTCAAGACTGTGTATCTGTAGTGTTTTGTTTATATTAACCCTTGCAGATCTATACATTAATATCTTCTGGAGGTAATTCCTCCATTCTAAAGGAGTGATGTTGATGAGGGAGACATTTTGGGGCAGGTAAGCTTTCATATAGATAATACTGTACCCATACCTTTCTGATTCAATGCAAACAGGTGACTGTCACCCAAAAGCCACTTTTAGCACTTTAAAGAGCATAGGATAAGTTCTTAAGCTGAAGTGGTTTCCCAAGAATTATCTAGAAATTCTTAGAGTATCCCTGTGTTGTCATCTGAGGGGATTATTATTAAACATCTAGAAGAGGAAGTAGCAATTTCAGATACTGAGCATAGCCTTGTCAATAATAGGTAATGCCAGAAAACTTCATTTCTTAAAGTTTAATCCTTGAAAAGAATAGAAAGATAAACATCTTTTTCTATATGTTTATTATAGTTCTGCTGAACTGGTAAATCAGAGGAATACTGGTAGGTAGGTATTGTTTGCCAGTATCTGGCGCTGAGTGCTTTAATATTTACAACGTATCTTTATTTGAACCCCATAAAAATTATTTGCAGTAAATACTACTGTATAGAGTAATTGTATAAGTGAATCAAGACTTGGTTAAGTTATTTACCCATGGTCATACAGATGATGTGTTGAGTTGGGATATCATAAACCAGATCTTCCTAATTCTAGTGTCCTTAGTCTAACATTGTCCCTTACATTACTACAACCTCTCATGCTAACCTTGTGGGTGCAGTGGAGGGATACAGGATAATTAATTAAAGACTTGAGAGCTTTAGTAGAGTATGAGCTCAGTATGAGCCAACATGCTCTGTCAGCCAAAAAAAACTAATATGATTTTATAATACAGTGAGAGGAACAATGTCCAGAATGGGGAAAATGATAGTCACATCATACTGTGATCCTGATTGGATCATATCTGAAGTATTGTTTTATACCACATCTTAAGAACAATAAATGGAAGAATGATGATAAGCCAGTAAGCATCCAAGAGGACCAACCTGGATGAAGAGCCTCAAGATTACTCAAAGGAATAAGGGATATTTAGCCCAGATAAGAAATGATTTAGCAGAAATTTAGTAGCTCTCCAAGTATGTAAAGGGGAATTGGACATATTCTACCTAAGGCAAGAGGAAGAGGTAATGGGAGGAAGCTGCTGAGCTAAATTTAGGATCAAAGTAATGAAAAACTCTACATTTACAGCTTATCATAGCAGAGGCAAAAACCGGACAATTACTTGTCATACATGTAACAGGTTTATTATGTGACTTCTGAGGGCCTTTCTACTTCCAAGAATGATCACTAAGAGTAGCAACTATTTGTATTTATATCCCCATCACAATACAGTTCTTGAAAACAGTTATTAATCTTTTTTATTTTCTTCTAAACTTTGTAATGTAGACTAGCATAATGTAGACTAGCATAGTCTCTGGAATTGATCTGAGAAGCAGAGAACTTAAGACTCAATACTTTGATTGGCCATAGGTTGTAAAAAGAAACTGGCACTTTGCAAACAAAGTTTGATTCTCTATCTCAGAGTAATCCCAACTATCTGATTTTTTTTCACTTGCTCAAGAACCAGCTAATACTTGCAGAGAAAATCATAAAATAGAGCTGTCTTTTCCCACTACAGATTTAACAATCTTGACTCTTACCTTGACTCTCCTTATCTCATTCCTCAAACAATTCTAAATCTAATTCCCCATAGTTTGGGCCAACAACCCAGCCTATTTCATCTGAAGAACCAATTATTCTGACATTCTATGGGGAATAGGTTTATGGTAATATAGGAGCCATTACACAGATCATAATGCAAGGTAGGAAGTAAAGGAGAAATCTGGACAATATAAGAAAATTTAAAGAGGGACAAAAAGGTCTTATCCTTTAGAATGTGAGTTCCTGGAAGGGTATAGCTATCTTTTTATATCCCCAGGGCTTAGACTTCTCACAAAATAAATTCTTTTAAAAATGTTTTATTCATTCATGGAATCACATATCCACCTGGAAATGTGGGAAAGCCACATCTATCTTAGTAAAGCCCTGAATAAAATAAAGAAGTCTGAAAGACATAGATGAAATATACATGTAGTCCTATCAATAGGATAGGCTAATATTAATGTATTATTATGCAAGCTAGCATGTGAAATTCTGGCCCACTTGGCTGAAATGTAGTAGATGGAGTAATATGAGTTAGAAGTAAAAACATAGGTTGGAACCAGATTGTGAAATAAAGTTAAACAGACACTAAGCTCATCCAAGAGTTTAGTGTACCTCAATGTGGAGGTTATCTTCTGAGAGTGCTGCTTCTCTCATTTTATCTTAATCTGAACCTCCACTAGAGGTGTATGACTTCAGTCTGACTCCTGACAACCTATTCTCCCAAGTATTTACTGGCTCAAAAACCTATCCAGAACCATCCATTGGTTCCACCTGACATATAGAGAGGATTCTCTTACCAACCTCATCCTCCCTTACTTTAAGCTGTAGAAATTGAGTACCTCAATTAATTGGTAGTTTTCCAATCTTATGGATTAAAAACAGCAAACAAATCAACCTCCTACCCCTTCCATTTGCCAAAACAAAAGCCCCACCACTTGTATTGATTGCTCTCTATACTTTTGTCTTGTTGTATTTCAACCCCCTTCCATAAATCGTTTCTTTATCTGCCAGTCATTGAGCTATCTGCAGGTACTAGAATCATGTCATTTGAAGACTTCATAAAATTCTTGTCACTATCAGTGGTTCAACATCAGAAAACGATATTTTTATCTGTTGTGGGCCAGAACTCTGAATTTGAAACAAAGGATTCTTGCAAGGTACTAAGTCAGTGGAATTGATAGAGACAATAGTTATCTAATTTAGCATGGTTCAGTATGATTGATTTAATCCTACAAGGAGATGTTATGGGCCAGAACTTGAAACAATATACTAAGTGGAATTGAGACAGTGGTTAAATCTAGTTTAGCATTAATTTAATCCTAGTTTCCTAGTGATATAATGATTGGTATATACTCAATGTGATGCATATAAGTTAGAAGCTCCCAGGGCCAGAAAGACAAGCGCATCAGAAGTTCTTGGAGGCTGAGACAGATTCATTCCATCTTCTACTTTTGTTGTGGCTGGAGGCTGAAGCACAAACCCTTGGAAGTCGGGGCAATTCAGAAGCCAGACAAGGCAGGCGGGAGCTCAAGCTCTTGGAACCAAGGCCAGACTGAAATGCTCTCCAGAAAGCTGCCCAGCCCCAGGAAGGAGATAATAAAGGATCTGGACTATAAGAAAGCTAACTGGGCAGCAGGAAAGGAGACAAGACTTGGAAAGAGACAATAAAGGATTTGGACTTTAACTCCTGGCTGCACTTGTGATTACTCTGAACTGAAACGAAGGCTTCTCCCAGAGAACCCCAAGAAAATCCCCAACAAGAGAATATTACATTTTGGAGAAGAATATTGCAATTATCAGTGGAAATAACATTAAAAGTCATTGGGACAGTTAGTATAGGCATAGTAGATAGTGTTAAAATATAGCCTCAACCACTAGCTATGTGACCCTAGGTAGATCAGAGAGTATAAATAGCTTGATAAATAGGGCATTATCCTCTGCTTTGCTTCTGTACCCCTAAGGGACTATAAAGTCCTCCAATTTGTTATGCTGCTAAAATCTTCCATTTGTGTTGGTCTTATTTTTTAGAATGTGAGTTCTTTGAAGGCTGTGACTATATTTTTGTATCCCCAGGGCTTAGCATATGGCACTTTTCACAAAATAGTTTCTCTTAAAATGTTTCATTCATGGAATCACATATCCACTATTAAAAGTCATTCTAATGAGGGAGACAGGGAAACAATTATACAAACAAGATTTTAAAAACAACTTAAGTAAGAGATAATCTCCAGAGGAAAAGCTTTAGGAAGGGAAAGGAGAATAAGAAAGGCCTGCAATAGGTAGAATTTGAGCTGAGTTTTGAAGGAAACCAAGAAAACTAGCAGTCAAAATTGGGAAGGAGGACATTCCAGATATGTGATATAGTGCAAAGGCACAATGTTAGGGGATAAAAGTGTCATTTTCAACTAAGAACAAAAAGATGAGTGTAGTTGGATTATAGAAAATGGAAGAGACTCAAGTATAAGAAGACTAGAAAAATAGGGACAAGTGAAAATATATAGGTCCTGTACATATAACACCTTGAGAGGTACTGTGATGTCAAATTAAAATAGAAATGGATCCCTGCAAATGAATAGGTGCCCGTCAATTGGGGAATGGCCAAATAAGTTATGGTATAATTAAAGCTTTTTATTTTCAAAACATATGCATGGATAGTTTTTTCAACATTGACTCTTGCAAAACCTCGTGTTCCAAATTTTCCTCTCCTTCCCTCCGACCCCTCCCTTAGATGGCAAGTAATCCAATATATGTATACATATTTATACAATTATCTTGCTGTACAGGAAAAATCAGATCAAAAAGAGAAAAAATGAGAAAGAAAACAAAATGCAAGCAAACAACAAAAAAAAAGTGGAAATGCTATGTTGTGGTCCACACTCAGTTCCCACAGTCCTCTCTCTGGGTGTAGATGGCTCTCTTCAGCACAAGATCATTGGAACTGGCCTCAATCATCTCATTATTGCAAAGAGTCACATCCATCAGAATTGATCGTCCTATAGTCTTCTTGTTGCTGTATGTAATGATCTCCTGGTTCTGGTCATTTCACTTAGCATCAGTTCATGTAAGTCTCTCCAGGCCTCTCTGAAATCATCCTGCTTATCATTTCTTTCTTTTTTTTTTTTTTAATTCATTCATTAATTTAATTAATTTTTACAAAAATTTTATGCATAGGTAATTTTCCAGCATTGACAGTTGCAAAACCTTTTGTTTCAACTTTTCCCCTCTTTCCCCTTACCCCTTCCCCCAGATGGCAGGTTGAGCAATACATGTTACATATGTTAAAGTATAAGTTAAATACAATATATGTATACATGTGCATACAGTTATTTTGCTGTACAAAAAGAATCAGACTTTGAAATAGTGTACAATTAGCCTGTGAAGGAAATTAAAAATGTAGGCAGACAAAAATAGAGTGATTGGGAATTCTATGTAGTGATTCATAATTATCTCCCAGAGTTATTTCGCTGGGTGTAGCTGGTTCAATTCATTACTGCTCTATTGGAACTGATTTGGTTCATCTCATTGTTGGAGAGGGCCACGTCCATCAGAATTGATCATCATGTAGTGTTGTTGAAGTCTGCTTCAACAAAGGGTATGCACAGTTTGATAACTTTTTGAGCATAGTTCCAAATTGCTCTCCAGAATGGCTGGATGTATTCACAATTCCACCAACAATGTATCACTGTCCCAGTTTTCCCACTGCTTATCATTTCTTATAGAAAAATATGGAATATTATTCTATAAAAAAAATGATGAGCAAGCTGATTTTAGAAAAGCCTGGAATGACACAAACTGATGCTGAGCAAAACAAGCAGAACCAAGAATACATTGTACACAGTAACAACAATATTGTGTGATGATCAACTATGAAAAACTTGATTCTTCTCAACAGTTTAATGACTCAAGGCAATTCCAATAAACTTTGGGTAGAAAACAAAAAGAAAGAAATGGATCCCTGCTACATATTGATTTAGAAAACCACAGATTAACATTTTCTAATTACATTTTAATTTGGTTCCAGCAGGTACTTTTTGCTGGCTGAATTTGATCTCTCTAGAATAGTAGACAAAGAGTCAATCTTGGAATCAGGAAGACCTGGTTTCAAATCCAGCCTTTGCTACATACTGACTTGTGACCCTGGGAAAACTCCTCTCAGTGCTTCCTAGTAACTCACTACCACTAGAAATTGCAAAGAGAAGGAAGATTCTAGGAAGATGGCAGAGTAGGTTGATACATTTCAA
Organism: Sminthopsis crassicaudata; assembly: GCF_048593235.1. Lineage (NCBI taxonomy): Eukaryota > Metazoa > Chordata > Mammalia > Dasyuromorphia > Dasyuridae > Sminthopsis > Sminthopsis crassicaudata. The sequence goes on from NC_133621.1 coordinate 143,025,975, forward strand.
GCTTTCCAGATTTCCCCCACAAATAGAACAAATTTGTGTCTCAGGGCAAACATAGACTGGTGAAGAATCCAGAAGACTTGGGACAGAAAAGGGGTCCCTCTTGGGTACAACTGAAGAAGACTTGAAGGAAGACCCCAATCTAGGGATTAACCTGTATAAAGTGCAAACATCTTCCAGCTAGCTCTACAGAAACATCAAGTAGAAAGCCCTGGAGTGAGCTGGGTTTGGCTCAAGTCGCAGCAGGCATCATAGAGACTTTCACTTACAGATCCTTTGTGAAGTTGGGGTCTGAGGCTGGGAATACTGAATGACCTCTGCTGATTAGGAACCCCAGACTCAGCTGTGCTGCAGGGTTGGGGGAGAAGAGGGCACACCAAGTCTCCCTTAACCCTACTGGCTTCTCAATTCCAGTCTCCTTTAACTCTCTTAGGGCACTAAATTCCTTTCAGGATTTAGTCTCATGAGGTCTCCTGTTATCTCTTTCTGGCCAGATCCCTTCACTGAGAGTTCACAAAGCTGCTGCTGATTCTGTTACCATCACCTACTCCCACCACTAGTGTTTCATCCATGTTCATTCCAGGCCAGCCTCCACCCTTATGTCACAGATCTCCTTTTCCAAGTTTCTAAGTTGAATTAGAGCACAAAAATGTCTCACCCTGATTTTCTGTTGCCACTCCAGAATTAAATTTGTTTGGTGAGGAATGTTGGGAGAGCTCAGATTAGTATTTCCTCTACTCTACCATCTTAGTTCCACCCTCAGAAGTCAAAAATTTATTTTTTTAAGTAAAAATACCTGAAAGATTTAAGAACTCTGATAAATGCAAAGACCAATTAGAATTCCAGAGTTTAGATAGTGAAGCATGCTAGCCACTTCTTGACAAAGAGAAGTGATATACTCAAAGTAAACACTGCCATTGTAGGGAATTGCTTTGCCTGCCTATGTATACTTGCTGTTAAGGACTTTCTTTTCCTTTTTTTTTTAATTGTAAGAGTGAATTGGAAATAAGGGAAAATAGATTTTATCCATGAAAAATAATTTTTTTAAAAGCAGCTTCATATTAATTATTATTTTAACTTATTTTTGTTTAATGAACAAAAATATGTTTTCTTTCCCCATCTCTTACCCTCCATAAAAAAGGAAAGTAAAAACTTTGTAATAAGAAATGCAAAAAATTAATAATAAAATATCAAGAAAGGCATTGTCATACAATATAAGCCACGAAATGGCTTAAATTCAGGAGGTCCAAAGTATGAACACAGCTTTTGATACTTTCTAGAAGATACCATGAAACATGTCATGTAACTTTTCTGAGCCTCAGTTTTTCATCTATAAACTAGGTACAATAGCTATTTGCTCTATCAAACAGAGTTTGGCCTTGTTTATTTGAGGGTTTGGTTTTTGGTGCTGGTAAAAGTACAGTGCTCTATAAATGTACATTGTTTGTTGTTATCCCAGTATCATAGGTTATGAGCTGAATCATCTTAAGGATTAGGAAATCAAGAGCCAGAATGGTACACTCATTTACCCAAGGTCATGAAGTTAGTAAATGGCAGAGATAACTTACATTCTTTGACTCTGGTTTCAAAGATCTTTCCACTACATCCCTGTAATTAGAACATTTTAAACTGCTCAATGGCAGCAGAGAGTTGTTTTATTTTAGGCTCAGGAAAGTTTGCTCTGATAACAATTAACAGAAGATCCAGAATTAATCAGATACAATTTCATAGCCCATTCATGAGACAGAGTTTATATTAAATCTATTGACTAATTCTTTTTTCATAAAGGTTAGAGAATCTAGTCTCAAACTTCTATCAAAAGAAATAACTCTTCTGCATTCGAAATCAAGGAAGGAAAGTTAATAAATTTTAGGTGAGTCCTCTTACTAAACAAAAAGTGAACTGCTCTCCATGGACAAACACATTAAATAATATTGCATTCAAATAGTGATATTTTTATTCAGAGGTCAAACTCTGAACTAGTGGGAAGCTCACCCAAGTTTGGGTGACCTTGGACACAGAGTGCAAAATGCCTGGCAGCACTTGCGTATGTATATATCAATTAGAATCAGTAGGAGGTATGTGTTGAAACATGGTAAGGGGGAGTGATAGTAAGGAGCAAAAAGCTATTGTTTTTGCATTATTTATTGTATTATTATTTTTTTTAATCCTAATAGATTTTACACATGAAGGAGCTGTGTGTGGCTTTATAAGCATGAGTAACTCCTCATATAAGAACTCCCCCCCCCAACATAAATGGACAACTCATCTAAAGAGTTTAGTAGCTAAGTCCTAGGAAGTTGCTTGAAGTACACAGAAGTTAAGCAGCTTGCACAGTCACACTAATAAATGATGGACATAGGAAACTCCAGAACTTTTTGACTGCAAGTACAACAACACTCTTGGAGGGCAGTTACAACACAATGTGTAGTGTGTGGACCCTTGAGTTAGGAAGAGTCATCTTTCTGAGTTCAAATCCAGCCTTGTGAACGAACTGACTATGTGACCCTAGGTAAGTCTCACTTCACCCTGTTTGCCTCAGTTTCCTCATCTATAAAATGAGCTGAAGAGGAAAATGGTAAACCATTCTAATATCTTAGCCAAGAAAATCCCAAAGGAGGTCACAAAACATTGGATGTGACTGAACAAAAAAAAAATTTTTTGATAATTGTGTGAAGTTATAACCGTTGCCCATAATTGAAGCTTAAATAGCCCCAAGTTAAATTTGAAGGGATTTTCAATAATTTAATACTCTTTTAGACTTATGACCTCAACTTCAGAATCTCTTCTCTGAATGTATTAGAATCTGGCTCATCTTAATTCTTCCTTACACAGTGCTGTTTTTGACAAACTAACAGTGCACATCACTATATAATCTTGGTCAAGTCACTTAACCCCAATTGCCTCAAAAAAAATTTGCACATTTAAGTATAGAATATTCAGGACAGTCATTGATGTAGAAGTGACTATTATGCTAATCTTTTTTACAAAAGGATAATGTCTGTACCCCACTTCTAAGTGAATATAGTTTGTTATCCTGCTAAATAAATACTTATTTTCATAACATAAATATTAAATAATTCTGTTATCAACTGGTCACCTTCAGTAGTAAAAAATCATGATAATAATAACATATTTCTTTGCAATCAATTTTTTAAACAGTTCAATTCAACTCTTTTCGAGGGCAATATTTTGTAGTACTGAGGATATGGCTATTTACTAGAAAGTTGTCTTATGTCAAAATATAAAAAAATGTTAAAACAAGTAAAACTCAAAACCAAAAAAATATTCCAGGAGACAGTGTACTAGATGTATGGGTTCTGTGACAAATACAAGTTCTACATTCCTGATTGTCACTTAGATTCTTCTCCCTGGAGTCCTCAGGCATTGTTTTTATGGTTTGCAACAGCCTCCATCTTTCAGCAGTCCTATTGCTCTACCAAATCATGCTTAGACTACATTCATGTTTGCAGTTTACCAGATTTAATGGTAAACTCTCTGGGAAACTTTTTTTTTTCTTCCTCATTTATCTTCATAGGAATACCTATTCCCCAAAACTCCTTGCTCTTTTTCTTTGTACATATATCTCTGTCTTTGACATTATAATGAAATAAGACCTTTTCCCATCAATATATGTCATCTTGCTGCCTTTTCTTATCCCCCAATGGGAGAGAAAGGAAGTGAAAAAGAGAAAAGAATTTGGCTGACTGCTACTCACTTTTGTACATATTTGTTAAAGAATTTGCAGGTACTATGTAGGTATAGTTTAAAGGTATACCTCAAACTATACATAGTATGATTACATGCAAAATACTGATTGTACTTTAATATCCTATTGTAGAATTTCACACAGTGGACCACATAGATAATTCATATGTAACTACACATACTAAACTATTACACATTATACTTGCATTCAGTCAATATTACATATAATTTATTATCTAAGATGAAAATGGTGCAATGGAAAGAATACTGATTTTAGGGTCAGAGAATATGAATTCTAATACTTGTTTTGACATTTCTAATCAGATATAATAGGGTTTAGTGGATAGAGGATTGGCTTTAGGTTCAGGACATGAGCCTCTGCCTGTGACACTTAATAACTGTGTGATTATTAACAAGTTACTTAACCTCTCTAAGCCTCAGTTTTGTCATATATAAAATGTTATGGTTGAACTTGATGGCCTCTAATTCCCTTCTCTTTTTGAGATTCTTTTTAAAATTTTATTTTATTTTCAAATCCAAATTCTCTTCCTCCCCCCACCCCCATTCTTCCTTTTGAGAAGGTAAGAAATACAAAAAATCCTTTTATTGGTTGAATTGATTTTGCTTTCATAAAAAACTTTTAATGTAATCATAATTATTCATTTAATATCCCATGATCTTCTTTATCCCTTGTTTGCTCATAAATTCTTTTCTTATCCATAGATTTGACATTCAGATCTGATTTTTTTTTCCATTTTCCCTTAATATGCATATGATATCCTTCTTTATGTTTAAATCATGTGTCCTTTTTGAGCTTATCTTCAGATATGGTGTGAGATGTTAGTCTATACCTAGTTTCTGCTAGGTTGCTCTCCAGTTTATGTTACATACTGAGAGTTGTCCTAATATCTTGGATTCTTTAGATTTTCAAACACTAGATTACTCTGGCCATTTACTTCTATATATTTTAAACCTAATGTATTCCATTAATCAATCACTCTAGTAGCAAAATGTTTTGATTATAGTTTGAGATCTAGTACTCCTAAGGGTCCTAGGCTGTTTTCCTCTGTTTTGTTTTGTTTTATTTTAATTAACTTGCTTAATATTCATGACTTTTTGTTTCTCCAGATTAATTTTGGGTTGGGTTTTTTTGTTTGGGTTTTTTTTTTTTTTTTTTTTTTTTTTTTGGCACCATAGAATAATTCTTTGATAGTTTTATTAGTATGGCACTGACTCTAAGTAAATTAGGTAGTGTAATCATATTTATCATATTTATTCTGCCTACCCATGAGGAATTACTATTTCTTAATTTATTTAGATGAAAAATGTTTTATAATTATGTTCATATAGATCCTATATGCATTTCTAGGGTCTCTTCTTATTTTTAAATTTTTATTCTAAACTTGAGAAATAAAACAAGCATTTCCATAACATAGTAGAATGGGGAAGAAGGGAAGATGATTGCACATGAATCTGCAAATTTATTATGTAAAACTTGTTATTATCTTTAAATATATAATAGTTAAATTAATAAATGAACTTTTTCTTTTTTCTTCCCTTTCCCACCATCCTATATGTATATGTGTATATATATGTGTACATGTATACACACATACCATTAGACACATAATTTATGAAATAAAGCAAGCATTTCCCTAATGTACAATAAAAAGGATGATTATACATGAAACTGCAAATCTACTGTATGCAACTTTCTATTTCTTCAAAATATATGATAAAATTATCATGTAAATTTCTTTTTTTTTTTCTTACCTCCTTTCCTTCACTCTAGGGATGGCTACTATGATAGATGATAGATAGATAGATAGATAGATAGATAGATAGATAGATAGATAGATAGATAAGTATTCCATACATACTTCTACTTATCACTTCTTTCTTTGGCTGCAAATACTGTCTTTCTTCATATGTCCTTTATATTTAGTTTGAGTTTTTATGATAGACAAAATAACTTCTTTGCTCAAAATCATTTTAAAAACAATATTGCTCTCTTAGTTCTGCTCATTTTCCCCTTCATTATTTCATGTAAATCTTTCCATGTGTTTTTAAGATCATCAAGCTCATCAATTCTTATAGGACAGTATTCCCTCACTGTCATATAAAACAACTTGTTCATCCATTCCCCAATTGACAGGCGTCTCTGTAATTTCCAATTCTTTGCCACCACTTAGAGAGTTGCTATAAATATTTTAGAACATGTAGGTTTGTCTTTTTTCCTTATCATCTTCAGAAACAATCTTATTTAAAAAAATGCTTATTAAAAGGTTATATAGGCACTTTAATAACTCCCTGGGCATAATTCAAAGATTGTTGTCCAAAATGATTGGATCAGTTCACAGTCCCACCAACAATGAATTAATATCCTAATTTTTCCACATCCCTTCCAACATTTATTGCTTTCCCTTTTAATCATGCTAACCAATCTGATGATATAAAATTATATCTCAAGGTTGTTTTAATTTGCATTTTTTTCTTATCAATAATGATTTAGAACATTTTTCAATATGACTAAGGTCTTTTCTAATGCTAAATCTGTGACCAGTGATTTGTGAGTCATCCTTGTCCAAACACAAAAGCAATCACCGCCAGACTACATGAATAGTAGTATCCTTACCCATCAGCTCCTAAAGTTGGCAAGCACAATTGAGACCAGTTCTCTATTAGTTTAAATTAATAAAACACTGGGAGAACATTCAACAATTCACCAAAGGAAGTTTCCTTATTCATAACATAAAAAGAATATTCAACAAAGATCCTTCAGCACTCATCTTAAATAGACACTGCCATCCTCATATCTATATAGAAATGCGCCTGGTTAGCAGGGTGGAGTAGTCTGTGATATGGTGACTCCTGTAGTCCTTGGCATCTGGCAATTCTGAAGGGATCTGACTCCAGAGTGGTAGACATTTCATATGCCTTTAGGTTACAAGGAAGTTCAATATGCTAATAGTTTGTTGGTAGCCTGGGATTACCAGGAATCCTGTCCAGGAAGGAATAGCTTTACCTTAAAATTAGCCTCCTGAGCCAACAAATCTGCCAGATAACTTAAGCCTAATATGTCAGGGAGAAGGGGGACCTGGTCCATTGAACTTTGGTGTGCACCCAAAAAAAAAAAAACCCACCACCAAAACAAAACTCAGACAATAATGTTTTTTAAATGTCATTTTCACTGATAAAATCATGTCTTTCTGATTCTTGTACACAGCCTTTTAATTTACTGTAATCAAATTGACTACTTTAAACCATGTAACCAGTACCAAGAACTTTGGTGACAAGATCCTACTTTTGGGAGGGTCTTTAAAAGATGAGACTCTAATACCTACAGGAACTATTGCCATGCTATCTCCCTCAAGGATTGCTTCCCATGGTAATGGCTATGTCTAGAAGCATTGCTATTCTGTTTTTTGTTTTTTGTTTCCTTTTTCACTTAATAGTATTTTTTCCCATTTATACATAAAGATAGTTTTCAATATTTATTTTTATAAGATTTTGATTTCCATTTTTCTTTTCTCCCTCCCCATGACAGCAAACAAGCTAATATAGATTATATATGTACAACCATATTAAAAAACATTTCTACATTAATCAAGTTATAAAGGAGAATCAGAACAAAAAGGAAAAACTACAAGACAAAAAAAAAAAAGTAAAAATAATATACTTTGATTTATATTCAGACTCCACAGTTCTTTCTCTGTAAATAGCATTTTCTGTCATGAGTCTCTTGGAATTGTCTTAGATCATTGTATTGCTGAGAAGAGTTAAGTTTATCATAATTGATTACTGCACACTGTTGTTACTATGTACAATGTTCTGACTCTGCTCACTTCACTGAGCATCATTTCATTTAAGTCTTTACAAATTTTTTCTGAAATCTACCTACTTGTTATTTTTAGAGAACAATAGTATTTCATTACATTCATATAACACAATTTGTTCAGTCATTCACCCATGATGGGCATCCCCTTAATTTCCAATTCTTTACCACCACAAAGAGAGCAAACGTTATTTCAAAGACTCTCAGATATTAGTAAATGCTTATTGACTGGCTATGCCATAATATGGATCTTATTCATCTTTGTTCTGTATACTATTGCTAAATATCCATGTTTTCTGATTCTTTTTTATGATCTTTGTATATCATCTAAATGTTAAGCTACATGTTGTTTTAAATGAAATCCATGCATGGGATTTACAGTACGCAATAGGTGGTATTATAACTTTTATGTATTATGTGAGAAACTAGGCGATGCAAAAATAGTGTCATGCCTCAAGTTAGGAAAACCTGATTTGTTACTATGTACTTAGCTTAGAATTATGTGACTAATTTGTCAATAAGTGTTATATAAATGCTAACTGGAGCAGTTTAATGATACAGTGGATAGAGTACTCAGCCCTGAGTCAGGAAGACCAGAGAGCTCAAATCCAGCCTCAGACATTTATTTACTGGCTGTATGACCTTGGGCAAATCACTCTGTTAAGTGACTCAGTTTCCTCATCTGTAAAATGAGCTAGAGAAGGAAATGGCAAGCCACTCCAGAATCTTTTCTAAGAAAACCCCAAATGGGATATCTGGATGGTGCAGTAGATAAAGAGTACCAGTCCTAAAGTCAGAAGGACCTGAAAATTCAAATGTGACCTAAGCCACTAAACACTTCTGTGTGATCCTGAGCAAGTCATTTAACCCCAATTGACTTGGGAGGAAATAAACAACTTAAGAAAATCCCAAATGGGATTAGGAAGAGTTGGACATAACTGAAAATGACTCCATACCAACTGCCTTATATTCACTTTTAATTATTTTGTAATTTAATCTTCTACATTTAAGTCACTTATTTATTTCGTGACTATTATGATAAAAGGTATGAGATGCTAGTCTAAACCTAATCAGTTTAAACAAAGGACATAAATAAAATGTGGTTTTATGTCATTGCTATTTAAAAAGCAATTTGATTTTTGTTTTTGTTTTATTAAGATGTTAGTGAAACATGTTACTATTGAGAACTATATCTTCCACAAGTCCGTGTGGAATATAACAGGTGAGAATATTATTCTAACCTGTATTCTGGCTGGACAGGAATGTTTGCAGGATACCTAGTGGTAGACTGAGTATAGATTCTTAAAAGAGATAGAAAATGAATGCAATTCAAACAGATTATCAGAAGAAAGAAGAGTCTTAAAAGCTGCCCTGCAGCTATATCAACTCCTGCCAAAGTGAAAGGAAGCAATCCCTCTTCCATTCCAGGAAGCAAAGACTATAGATATCCTTCTAGCTGAAGTTCCTAACCTGAGAAAATCCAGATGGTCTAATCACAAAAAGATCGCATTGTAGCTTTATAGATCTAGTGCTGAGAGGTGACACCTTCAGACCTTGAGGTTCTGGAGCTCAAAGTTGCCAAAGCATGGTATTTTTCCTATTCTACTACCATAAGATAACTGACTGATAAACCCAGTATGGATTGGAGCCAAGAAGTCTCAGAAGCTATATTCCAGAGAAGTTTAGGATATTATTGTTTTTTAAATGGGCAGTATTATTACTTGGAGGAAATATGATTACTTTTGACAGTTCAGGGAAGTACATAGATGGCAAATCAGAACAAGTTCTAGGAACCTGAATAGGACAGTAAATGACTATATGTTTTTCACTCTATATCTTTTGTTTGTTATTTTATGAACTGACACTTCCTATAAATTTCTACCAATTGTCTTCATGAGATTAAGATAAAACGTTCTAAACTGCTCTCATCCTTAACTGTCATGTCTTTCCTCTTAAAGATTATGTGTGCTGATTAACATGGTTTCTTGACCCTTTTGGTGTCCTTGTGGTACTGATTGATTTATATCAATTAAACTCAGGTCATGGTGATAGTTTATGTCATTGTCTGTTCTTTTATCCATTTTGCACTTTTTCAGCACTAACAATTTGGTTAAATAGATTAGGTTGTAGTTATTTCATTTGCATGTCATATCTTAGTTTTGTTCTCATTTGGTACTAATATTTATCTTTGAAGTTGATAGGCTGACTATACAGAAAGATGATTCAAAAATCACTGACACATTTACTTCCTATTAGAATAAAGTCAGTTTTGCAACATTTGGTATTTGTCATGTCTACTACTTTAATTTCTTCTTGAAGAAATTATGCATGATACATAGGAAAGAAGCATCTGGATATCTACAAGTCTATGGTTTTTCCATATATTATTAACAAAATCCAAAAAAAGAGAGATAGGAATAGAAATTCTATATAAAATAACAACAAAATGCATTAAATATCTGGAAGTTATCATATTGGCAAGGTTTATACAAATATAATGCAATTACAAAAAACTTTCATAGAAAAAAAAATAATCAGAAAGATATCAAATGTTCATGTCTGGGCCATACCATTGAAATAAATATAATAATACTACCCAAATTACTCCACAGATTTTTATTTTATAGCATTAAAATTACCAGTGTATTGGTATTGTTCTCTCTCTCTCTCTCTCTCTCTCTCTCTCTCTCTCTCTCTCTCTCTCTTTTTTATTAAAGCCTTTTATTTTTAAAATATATACATGGATAATTTAACATCCATCCTTGCATAACCTTGTGTTCTATGTTTTTCCCCTCCCTTGCCCCAACCTCTCCCCTAAATGGCAAGTGATCCAATATATGTTAAACAATGTGTAATTCTTCTATATATATTTCTACAAATATCATGCTGCACTAGAAAAATCAGATCAAAAAAGGGAAAAAAAATGAGAAAGAAAACAAATTGTCCTCTCTCTGGGTGTAAATGACTCTCTTCCTCACAAGACAATTAGAACTGGACTGAGTCACCTCACTGTTGGAAAGAGCCATATCCATCAGAATTGATTATTGTATAGTCTTGTTGTTGAAGTGTATCATGATCTCCTGGTCCTGTTCATTTCACTCAGTATCAGTTCATGTAAGTCTCTCCAGGCCTTTCTGAAATCAAATTACTGATCCTTTCTTACAGAACAATAATATTCCATTACTTATTCAGCCATTCCCCAACTGATGAGCATTCACTCAGTTTCCAGTTTATATCTACTACAAAAGAGCTGCCACAAACATTCTTGCACATACAGCTCCCCTTTCCCTCCTTTAAGATCTCTTTGGTATATAAGCCCAGTAGAAAAACTCCTGGATCAAAGGGTATGTACAGTTTGATAACTTTTTGAGCATAGTTCCAGATTGCTCTCCAGAATGGTTGGATCTGTTTACAACACCACCAGCAATGCATTAGTGTTCCAGTTTTCCCATATCTCCTTCAACATTGTCATTATTCTTCAGATGAATATTTTTATAGAATTATATAAAATGAGCAATTTACATGAAGAAATAAGAGATGACCAATATCAAAGGAAATAAAGAAAAAAGTAGGAAGAAGGGGATTTAGTACTACAGATCTTGAAAATATATTATAAGGCAATAATTATTGGTGTCATAGGTCATATATAATCATAAAACATGTTTTTGTGTCATTATTAATGATAGACATGGATCTGTCTAGATATGGTTCATAGGGAGGCTTCTTTAGAGTCTCCTTCATCTACTGGAGACTTTGATCCTTACCAAGAGAAGAGCAAGAGATTGGAGGCATGAAGCTAGATACTCTACTCTCTTTGATAAATGATGCTAGCTAAAACTAACTTATCTCTGCATCCCACCCCTAAGTTTTGCTAGAAAAATAATTTTTAGATTAAGTTTTGTTCTTGATCATTTTCCCTTAATGCCAAAGAAGTAGCCCAATTTATATACCTAAAGACCTGATTCCCACTAAAATGCTGGTTATACAAAGACCATGCAAAAACCCATTTCTCCAAGCTTATAACAAAGAAAAATCAAAGTTATGCCAATGAAGCTATATTAGATAAAACACAAAGTAAGTTCTGCCACTGGGATCTATATATCTTAACTCAAGAGAAAAAGAATTCTAGATTCTACCCAATGGAAAATCCCTCCGTTTCTCTTAGCTGGAGATAATGATATAACTGAGATGCTGTTACACCTTTGCTACTTACCAAAGTCATTTTCTCCCTGAAGACAATCAGAAACCATATGCATTCTTTCTTGAAGCTCTCTAGGAATCAGAATTCTAGTATCTCTTCTTTCCTAAGCTATTGTTAACTCCAGCCCTGGAGAAGACATAGAAGATTGAGTAATTAAGCATCATCAACAAGAAGAATTTCTTGCAAATAGGTTTTGATCACCAGGTGTAATGTTCCATTTTACTCCCTTCCCCATATTTAGTTTTCCTGAAAGTCTTCATTGGTTAGGGAGTCCCTTTCCTAGACATTTTTATTCTTCAGCTTTCCAAGTATTAAAATTTCACACATACATACATCTATCTGTATTTAGTTTTTGTTTGTTTGTTTGTTTTGCTGAGGCAATTGGGATTAAATATGGGAAGGGGGTAAACAAGGATTTTACATCATATATAAAGGCAATTTTCAAATGAATAAATGACACCATGAAAAAATTAGGAAATATGGAAGGTTTTATTTTCCATAACTGTGAAGAAAAAATTCCTAATGAAATAGAAAGAGTTGGAAAAGACAAAAAGAACTATTTTTATAATATAAAATTTAAAAGTCTATGCAGAAACAAATCTATGTAGCCACAATCAGAAAGGATACAGATTTTTTTTTCTTATTTTAGGGAGCCAAAAGGCTGTTAGTTTCTGTTCTGTTTTATTTGTCCTCTGTTTCTAGGTATAAGTAGTGATCCTGCCTCCACACCCCACCTTAACCAACCCCTGGGATTTGGAGTTATGACAACCTTGTAGGCGTAATTCTAAGTGAGAAGTTGCAAGTAGCCTGTCCATTAAGGAAACTCTGAAAAACCAGAATGCCTGGGACTCAAGTCTAAGAATAGTTCTAGATTTGGAACAAGGACTGTTTTCATGGGAACTGAGATAAGAAGTGATGAACCTAATTCCTTCCCCATCTCTAGAGACAAAGATGATTTATATGAGGAAGGGAGTAGGAAAAGGGGAGTTTTACTTTTCAGAAAGTATAAATTTTCCCCAGAAGAATATAAGTTTTTGAGGACAAAGGACTATTTAATTTGTGCCTACCACAGTATTTGATACATAATAGATAATAAATGCTTCCTTAATTACTATTTTTTTAATAGTTTGGTAAGAGTTTTTAAAAATTACATATATATATATATATATATATATATATATATATATATATATATATATATATATACACATACACACATGGAACAGATAATATAATAGCACATGATAAAATGCTAAAGTATCTAAGGGGACTGACTAATGAAGGCTCGTTCCTTAGAGCATATACCATATGCTCTGCCTAGTGTCAACTCACATCCAGATTTATTGACCTTCTTTATGGAAAGAGTGATAAAGATACTCTTCTTCTTCCTACTTCAGAGCATGAGCTGGTACCCTGTTGGCTTACCATGTGGTGAGAAAAAAAGCCATTTAATTGACTGCTATACTGAAAATGAACTTGTATACAAAAGATTTGAACAGAATAAAGCTTCTCTGGAAGCTTCTGGGGAAGAAAAAGAAACAAGCACTGCTACCTAAATCATCCCTCCACCTCCCCTTGGGCCACTATGTGACCAGGAGTACCTTGCATCACTCTTTCTACTTGTCTCTATGTTTATTGTTGCCTCTTAGGTAAATCAGTGTCAGAAACAGAATGAACAAGGTTACAAATTTGAAGACTTTAAAAGTTCAGAAAAATCATCAGAAGTCCATAACGTGGGAGTCAAGACAGCCATAATAGCCAAGTCTAGTGAAAGCTCCAGGAAGGAACCTGTTTGACCTAGCCCAGCAGGGAATTAGCCAAATAGCTAAGGCACAGTTAATAATGCATACAAGAGAGCAACTTGTCCATCAGCCACACCACACCCAAAAGCAATCTAGGTGGAGGATTTGGTAATCACATTATTTGATTTCAGTCTCCCAGTGTAAGAATAGGTATATGCAGGTAATAGTGTGCCCTGATTGGAGGAGGGGAAATATTTTTGTAATTCTGCCCTTGCTATACTTTTCCACTGTCCATTCCTTTACAATAACCTTTTACAAAAAGCTTAATGTTAATTAAGTCATTTGAATTGATATGAAAGAGAAATTAGCTGAACAAATTTATTGAAATGTTAACTGGTCAGGAGAGAGGGGACCCGCTGGGGGTACATGACTAGAAATATTAGAATTATTACTCCTGAGGATCATCCCTAGAATCCTGAGGGAGGGTACCTGACCTGACCTGACCTGCTTTTATTGTACTTTAGATATTCATAGAAGGAAATACCAATATAATAAAAATGATGTGTGCAAAAATATTTGAGGCAAGAAACTAGAAACTGAGTGAATATCCACCAGTTGCAGAATGGCTGGATAAATTATGGTCTATAAATGCTATAAAAAATGATCAGCAGGATGATTTCAGAGAGGCCTGGAGAGACTTACCTGTATTGATGCTAAGTGAAATGAGCAGAACGGTAATAACAAGATTATTCGATGATCAACTTTCATGGATGTGACTCTTTCCAACAATGAGATAATTGAGGCCAGTTCCAATGATCTTGTGATGAAGAGAGACATCTACACCAAGAGAGGATTGTGGGAACTGAGGGGGGATTACAACATAGAATTTTTACTCCTTTTGTTGTTGTTTACTTGCATTTTGTTTTCTTTCTCATTTTTTCCTTTTTGATATGATTCTTCTTGTGCAGCAAGATAATTGTATAAATGTGTATACATATATTGGATTTAACTTATATTTTAACCTGTTTAACATAGATTACCTGCCATCTAGGAAAGGGGGTGGAGGGGAGGAGAAAATTTAGAATACAAAGTTTTGCAAGGGTCAATGTTAAAAAAAATTATCTATACATATGTTTTAAAAATAAAAAGCTTTAATTTAAAAAATAATAATAATAATAATGATGAAACCACATATAATAACTAATTTGCTTAGTGTTGTATTAAATAAATTACCAAATAATTATTAAACTTAGAAAAGTAAAGGTGAAAGGTGATGTGAACCTTAAACCAGCTCATTCTGTTCCCCTTGTTAGGAAATGCTAAAAGGATCCCATCTTGTTCCGATTATCAACAATAATTGAACACAAAATGAAGTCAGTTTTCCCAGACTCTCTTGTTAGTTTAATTAAGACCATCTCAACCACTTTGTTACATATCTTGTCACTCACCATGCAACCACTCATGTAGATACAGAGCAGATGAGAGTTTGACCCTCCTTAACTCCTCCCAAACTTGTCCCACATTCTTAGATCCTGCCCTTACTTCCCCCCCCTTTCCCTCCAAGCTATTAAACATTCCCCTCCAAAAGCACATTGCAAAATTATTTTTAGATTTTGTCTGAGATGTTTTCACATGAATAAAAGGTATCTTCTGGCTAAGAGAACACCTCTGTGATTTTGTCACATGCACATTACAAACAGGTCTCCCACTCTATTTCAAAGAATGTCCACTAATTTAGAAATAAACAAGATCATGGCAATATAAGTTAATGGAATATTTTTACGTCATAATAAATGATGAAATGGATAGTTTCAAAGGAATCTAACAAGAATTCTATGAATTGATACAGAATGAAAAGAGCAGAATTAGGAGAACAAGTAGTACTATAACAGAATTTTATTTTTAAAAAATTCAAAAGACTTGAGATCTTTGAACAAACCATAATTCCTAAAAACCAAAGATGAATCACATTAACCATCTTCTACTGGGGGATGGATTGTAAATACAGAATGAGCCATACATGTTTGGACATACATACTTATTCTGTTATGTTATATTACATTATATTACATTTAAAATAAATTGTCAATTGGAATGTGGGAAAATAATAAACATTTTTTACAAACACAAAAAAGGGATGAAGGAGCCCATCTGGTCTAGATCTTACTCCTCCATTTTACAGATGAGAAGATTTAAACTAAGGGAGGTTAAGTGATTTGCCCAAAATTATATATATAGCTAGTAAACATCGAGTAGGATTTAAAACCATATCTTCTGATTGCAGAGCCTATGCTCATTCCACTGTATCATAAACAGTTTCATGGAAGAGACAGGGTATTATCCATTCCCTGAAACACTTGGATAAGAAGGAAGAAATAGGGAAAGCAAAGAGAATTAAGCAATACATTCCAGGGAGGAGAATAGCATTAACAAAGGATAACATGAACCCTAAATTTTAAACTAAGGTACTTAGACTTATTCTTTTTATTTTTTTAACTTTTGTCTCTTTTTGAATTTTTCATTTATTTTTAAAGCATAGAGACTTTTATTCTTTTTTCTTCAGTTCTAATTTTTTTCCCATCTGCACATCCACCTAATTTATTAAAGAGGCAAGAAAAAATAGAACTTATTACCAATATGGAAAGTCATTTAAAATAAATTTTTGCATTAATCATATTAAAAAAAAGGAAGGAAGGAAAGAGGGGAGGAAAGAAGAAAAATAAGTTTATCATGAGTCCTTGACATCATGGTAGGGACTATCTTTTGCCACTTTTTTGTATCCCCAATGTTTATGTGTATATATTTAATATATTTGTGTTTAACTTATGTGTTTAATATATGTTCACTGATGATTAATTGACATATAATGTGAGATGCTGATTTATGCCTAATTTCTGCCACACTGCTTCCTAGTTTTCTCAACAATTTTGTCAAATAATGATTTCTTGCCCCAGTAGCTAGGACCTTTGAGTTTATTAAACATTGAATTGTTGTGCTCATTTCCTTCTATATATTATATGTTTAATCTGTTCTAGTGATCAACTTCTCTATTTCTTAACCAGTGACTAATTGTTTTGATTATTACATTTGTGAAGTGTGATTTGAGCTCTGGTACTACGAGGCCTCCTTCCTTTTATTTTTTTACATTAACTACCTTGATGTTCTTGACTTTTGGTGTTCCAGATGAATTTTGATTTTGAAATTTATTAAGGAACTCTTTGGTAGTTTGAGTGATTATGACACCAAGTGAATTAATTTAGGTAGTATTGTCACTTTTATTATGTTGGCTCTGTCTACCCATGAGCAATTAATATTTCTCTGTTCCGTCTTTCTTTTTGTAAAGAGTGTTTTGTAATTGTGTTGAGTTCCTGTGTATGTCTTAGAAGGTAAATTGTTAAATATTTTATGCTATCTGTAGTTATTTTAAATGGAATTTCTATTTCTATTTCTTGCCACTGAGTTTTATTTTTAAGATAGAAAGACCCTGATATAGACTTCTTGGCAGCAGTGGCACTCCACTGAATGCTTTTGAACAGGTATATGAAAAGATAAAAGCTGTGTTTTAACAAGGCTAATCTTGTAAAAGTGTGCAAGTTGGTTTAAATGAGAGGATGGAAGGCAGGGAAACTTAGAAAGCTACCAGTAATCCAGACATGAAATAATGAGGCCCAGCTTTTCAGTGCTAACAATGAGAATAAAAAATAAAGGAGTGATGTGTGGAGAGAATTCATAGTTGGATTAAAAAAAAAATACATCAAAGGCACATAGGGGATGAAGTTTAATTTACATTTATGACTGAAATTGGGTTGTAACCCTGAGTTCTAGAGCTCCCACTGGGATGGTATTGCTATGGAGATGAAAGATACTATCTGCGATTTCAGAAATTTGGTAACATCCTTTATGACCTTGGAAGCTTCTAATACAGAGAAAGATGGAATATGAGACACACATTCTTTACCATGTCGGAGAGAATACCACTGGCAGGGTCAAGCCACATCATTCTGGCTCCCTAGTTGCTTTCCTCCAGAGTTTTAGCTAGATATGTAAGTAGATTTGTGACTCTCATTAACAGTGAGATGCTTGCTATTTCCTCTACCTGCTTTTTGCTCATTTTGAGGAGGAAACAGAAAAACCTAAAGGCTGATTTGCCATACCATTAACATTTGGCTAAAGCCAAATTTCCTTTATGTGATTTGCCTTCTGATCAGAATCCCCAAACATACACAGAACTGGACTGTGTGTTCTATGTCTGATTAAGAACAAAAGAAAATCCAGAGATTGCCAAATCTTTGTCGGGTATGACCGATGCTAGGGAGATCTGGGAAGAGGATTCTATCCATTTAAAAAGATGAGAGACATATCTGCTTCAGTGTGGGCTGAAGTTCAGGAGGGGAAGAAACAGCCTCTGATCCCAGTTAGAAGTTTTACATGGAAGAGAGATGTATTAATATCATACTCCTAGTTTGTACAAATTTCCATAAGTAGGAGATCCTATAAGCAGAGTGTTCTAATTTTATAGACAAACTTCTAGAGGTAAGATAAACCCTGGAAGGAAAAACAAGTCAATCCTGGGCATGACCAGACTTACTTGGGTTGTTCATAATCTATGCATTTGGAGTTGCCTCTAATATCTCTTATGGGTGGGGAATCTTGTGCTTTTCTACACATGGTCATGATATATATAGGATTTGCTGCCCTACAGTAATTAATGTAGATTTTGTTCAGGATTGTGCTAGAGCCAGCCAGCTCATACCAACTCTCAAAAGTTGTAATTAAATTTTCAGTGTGAGCATTTACACCTTAGAAATTGGCAAACACTGTAAATGAAGAATTGATTTGTTTTGTTGATTGTCTAGACTTAAATAAGTGATAGAGAAAATGGTAATAGGATAGATTAAACTTAAAAGTTTATCAAGCATACCTTTTTTTGGCCTGGAGAGCCAGTTGATAAATGTTTACTATTTACTCTAGATAGATAAGGCCATAATGTTAATGTAAGGTTTTCAAATAAGGTTTCACTTGACTAAACCTAATTTGGTGACCCATCATTCCTTCATTTGGCCCACATTTCTTTTTGTATGCACCCATCTAAGAATGGCTTTTAAATTTTAAAATGTGATAAAACTTGATTTTTGAAACACAAAAATTATTCTTAGCTCATTGATACAAAAATAGGCAAAGCAGAGGATTTGGCTCTCTGGCCCTCGTTTGCCCATCAATGCCCAACCAATGCCTTACTTGGTGACACTGATGTTTAAATATTCAATGGTATTCACAGATGTTGAATTGAAGGGAACCTTAGAAATCATCAGATCTGATACCACAACTCTCTTTTTACAGGTAAGAAAATTGAATGCCAGAGAAATGATGTGACTTGCCCAATATCACAGAGGTAGAAGTCATCAGAGTCAGGATTTGAATGGATCAATCCAGATATTCTCACTAAAATGTCATCATTCATTCAGTTAGCACACAATAATTTTTAAAAATTAAGTTAGTCTATTTCTAAGTATTAAGAGAATGTTTCCCATTCTCCCTCAATGAACAAAAAAGGAAAAAACTCATAAATTTATAGTCCAGCAAAACCAATCCCCATATTGTCCATGCCTGAAAATTCATGTCTCATTGATCGAAGTCCATCACCTCTCTGGCAAGAGGCGAGGGGCATGATTCATCTTTGGTTTTATCATTACAATGATCATAACTCTTAATATCTTTCAACTTTATTCTTTTCCATAAAGTTATTATCATTATATAGACAATTTTTGGTAACTGATCTCTTTTGATATTTTTGGTCTCATATGCTTCATTCTGTGTATGTATACATCTATATATTCTGTCTTCCTGACTAGATTGTCACTTTCCCAAATGTCTTCTATTTCTATTGTCCTACTGAGTTGGCTTTCAATAAATTTTACCCTTCATCTTGCCATTTTGGATGCTCATGACTTCAGTTTCTGGTGAATCTGATTCACCAGTTGTGGGAGTATGTTTAGAGCTTTTGCAACTTTTTTTAGTTACTTGTACTTGGAATACCAACTGTTTTTCCCAAGTACTTGAGGCCAAGATAAATTAAACAAGAAAGTCAATTGAAAAATATGTATCATCGTAGAAAGGAAGGAAAGAAAAGAAAGCATGAAAGAAAGAAAGAAACCTCATTGCCAATAGTCTTGAAAGGAAATTACACATATTGGTTCACTATTTTTTAATACTTAAGGACTTTGAATCAAGCAAACACTGAATAGGAGGCCTGGTCTCTAAAAGGGACATTTATTATATTCTTAATAAACCCACAGGACACAACAGTCCTTAGTAAGTAGCTTTGCTGTTTTTCTGAGAATAGTCATAAATCAGAAAGAAAAGGTGGGGAAGGGAGCCAGAAAGAAGGATTCCATGTGATATGTGCAGAAGACATCATCTTATCATTGCATATAGACTATGGACTAGCTAGAGAATTGAAACCAAATAATAATGATATCTGGTCTTGATATAATATCTTTCTTCTACCCTCACCCCATGGATTGATGTATATATGGAACCATTGCTTCGTACCACAAGAATGTAGTGGTATTAAGAGTATGTATATTAGATAGGTACATGAGAACTCCAGTTTGCCCCCTCTCCCATAATCATATTTCTCAACTACCAAGCCACCTCAGGAGTATTAGTATAAACTTGGAGGTTCCCAGGAAAGGGATTCTTCTACAAATGTCAATCAACACATTATTTATAGTCTTAGAGAATTTCCTGGAGTCTTGAAAAGTTATAAATGATTTACATAGACACTCTGAGAGGGGTCTTGAACCTGACTATCCACTAGTCCGTACTACATAGCCACTTGGTATGAGGAAGTTTGAGGGTTTAGTTGATATAAGGAAGTACTTCCAAACTAAAGGAAGGATCACACAATTTTTTTGCTTTGATTGTCACCCTATACTTGAAATATATTTCCCTGAACCTGAAATGACACTGAATGATGGCAGTAACCTTTGTTCTGATTTCTTAGAGTTATGTGACTATGGGGTAGTCTCTTTAGTACATTCAGGGACAAGATCTTATTTCAAAATCTTCAAAGCTTACTAGTTTGGGGATTCATAACAATTTCCTGTGAGGTTTTGAGAGGTAGTGAATAGAAGGCCTCTCGTGGACTCATGATTGAGTTGGGGTTAAGGCCAACTATAAAATGAAATTGCTTTGATGTGGGAATCAAGAGAACCAATTAGAATCTCTCATGGATGTTGACTTCATCATATGTTTTCACACCTTGTTTTTCTGCAAATTATCCACGGAAAATTAAATAATATAAGCCATCTACTGTTCTATAAGTATAGGCAGATACAATTAATCAGCATCCCTTAATTCTGGGAAAAGAAAAACTCTAAATCTTACTTGGTCACCCCTTCCCAACTCATTAAAATGTATTCCCAATTCAAAAAGTCCCCAATCTTTCCTCCAATTACAAATGAGATCACTTAATTTTCTCACCTGGTTAATTGTTTTCTTATAATTAAGTGATTTTATTTGACTGATTTATTAATACACTCTGTTTTCAGGATCTTTGGACCGATAGGAAAGACCGTTAACCCATTTATTATACCTGTTTTGCTAATAAATTGTATAACTCAGATTCTTTTCCCAGTTATTGTTAATTAACCTTCACAGTCTGGAGAAACTGGATTTAAATCATGTCTGTGACACATACTAAAAGTACAAATCACTTAATAACTCAGAACTCTAGGTTATTAATTATCTAAGATACAAGATGACAAAAATGAAAATAGCGCTTGGCTACACACTGACAATTGGTGAAGACAATGGACTTACTTATAGGGGTAAACCGGAAGAATAGAGATTTTAAAATCAAAGGAATCAATTGTAGTAGCACTTGAGTTTTTGTATCAATTGAGAATAGAGTCTGCAAGGGACTCAGGTATGGGCAGTGAACACCTGATCTTTTTTCTTGTGACTCCTGGAGAGTGCAGCAACGGAGATCTCTCATTTGACTCATCAGCAATGGTGTGCCAAAACAGAAGGCCAGCTTCAGAGTCCAAATGAGTACCAAAAAAGTTTAGGAGAGAAGAGTCTGGCATCTTGAGCTGGAATTCCAATCAGAGATGACAGAGCCTGGAGCTTAGTCTCCTACTAGTTCTAGAAAGTGGGTTTTGGTATTTAAATTAAATACATAGCAATACTTGAGGCCAGGATTTCAACTGAGCCCCAAATTGTAGTGAATGAAAACCCCAGCTATCCATCAGAACCACCCACGTGCTTTGCCCAGGAGCAAACCAAAGGGGGCACAGCAACATACTGTGCCCCGAAGAGATACTGCACCCCACAAGTAATATTGTGGAACCAATGAAAAGACATCAGGATCCAGAGACAGCTAAAAGGATATGTTACCTTGACTCTATTTATTCTCTGCTAAGGTTCTTTTTTATTGTGAATTCTTTAAATCCATTCTTCTCTTTGACACTTTGTTTATTGGTGCAGAAAAGTATACCCTAGGTTTACGGGGGAAGTTTTTAGTTACTACACTTCTTAATGAGTTATTGCAATGAATGCTTTTGCTTGGAACTAATTGTGTCCTTTGTTAACCAGAGACAAAAAATATCGTTGCAAACTCATAAGCTACAGTTTTAAGAGTTCTAATATTCCCAGAGAACCTAGAAATGGAGGTAGTCATCTCCCAGGAGACACCCCCCCCAACCTGTGGATGCATGTTGGAGAGGATAAGTAGGATGTATCTCATAAAAAAGTACTATAGATTCACTTTATGGCAAATAAAATGGATAAAGAAAGATTTAAAATATATACAATGTAAATATAAAAAAAAAAAAGGTCATGGTGGTGGAGGGATCCTGTAAGTAGTTGGATAGAAGATGGCATTCAAGGGGAGCCTTAAAAGAGAAAGAAAATAAGTGGGAGGACATTCCAGCTGTGGAGGGGCAACCTGAGCAAAGATTAGACTCTGGAGATGAATTTCAAATCTATACCAGTGGAGGATGTTTTCACACCAGAGAGTTCTCCACATGTAGGAAATTATATCCAGTCAAACAAAACAAAGCAATTTTACCCAGAACTTTCTCCTTTCCGTCTTGACTATGAAATAAAAGCTTGGGTTTAAAAAAAAAAAAAAAAAAAAAAAAAAGCTATTCTTTACAGGAAACATGTTGCTTTTGAGTACATGGATCTCTCACTATAGAGCAAGAAAAACTTATATTTTGACCCAATAAAGACTGTTGTTAAAATTATTCAAAATCATTAGGACTATTATCTCTGACTCGAGTTACAAGGATTAAATATCATACCCCACTGCTTCACAGATATCCAAGTAAATTTCTCAAAACAGAAATGTCTCACAGACATAATGAAAGGGTTCTTTGTTTGTTTTTTTTCCCAACTTATCACAATTCAGGAGTAACTTGACATGCCAGTGATGGTAATAGCTCTCTTTCAGAGCATGTTATTGCTTGTCTTTCTGCAAATTGGTTTCTACATATTGGGCAACAACATTCAAATTTTCATTTATTCTGAATCAATTTATTTGCCATCAGTAGAATGAAAAAATTGTTTCATATAATAAAATGAGAAGGCAGGTGGTTTATTTTTATTTCAGTCTAAATTAGTAACTGTACTGGAAAGACAAATTTTATGCAATATATTATAATATGTTCAAGTGGTAAGATCTTTTTGAGATGTTTAAAAATGAAAATGAAACTAGCATATGGGATTTTTAAAGAATTCTGAGCTTATTCTGGGAACTGTGAGCGCTCTAAGGAAAGCAAGACTGGCAGGGCCTATGAAAGAAATGGTGGGTTTTTTAAAGCAAGAAAATATCCACATATACACATATATATGTATATTTATATGTGTGTACATATGTGTACCTCTATATTAATACAAACATATATGTGTATAAATAAATATTTAGCTCCAACTTGACTCATATATAAGAGATAGATTTATGCCCAAATTCAGTTATTCTGCTTGAAAGGTAGTTATGAAGTAACTTGTGGTTGTGCCCCCAATTAAAGAGAAAACTCTAACAATAAGCTAGGAATGGAACTCTAAACCAACATTAAGAAAGATCCATCTCTCCTCCCTGGCTCCCATTGAGCCCACATTCTTCAAACAAAAGAAAAACCAGCAATGTAAAGATAGGGCCAACCAGAGGTATTTTGAGAAATAATATTAAATCTAGCAAATGTATTCTTTAAAAACATGGGCAGAAATAAAGCTGGAGTAGGGTAAGACAAGTCTTTTTTTTTCTTTCTCAGCTGGCTGAGTGACAGTTCTGCTACTAGGAGACAATAAAACACACATTGTCACATAGTTTCTTGCTTGTCCATTCTCTTGGTCTTGCAGAAGGGAGCTGTGGGTAGTACCTCCAAATTCTCTGGAAGTTGTGCAACCTCTACACTCCCCTGCCTCCCCTTCTTCCCCTTTTTCCTCTCCTTTGGGAGCTAATTTTAATTCTTAGTTCCCCTTCCTTATTGAAATTAGGAAAAATTACAAATCCCTGAGGGACTACTTGAAGGAAGGGATGAAAGGAGAGAGAGAGAGAGAGAGAGAGAGAGAGAGAGAGAGAGAGAGAGAGAGAGAGAGAGAGAGAGAGTGTACAAGTACAAGTGGACTTGGGAAAGAGGTTTATATTCCTCCCTCATGGGCTGAAAATTTTTTTAGTCCCTTGCAAAGATCATCTGGAACAGATCCCAAATTGGAAATATATGATATAAACCCAAACATAAAATAACAAGGATGATTTCCCTTGTGTCATAGGCAGCCAACCTTTCAATTGTTGAAACTGAAATGAAACAAATAAATTTTGACAATATGTACAATAGACACGGATAAAGAATATCATCTCCAAGAATAAAATAGTGACAGTATGTCTAACTATGTACAGGATATAACACATGCAAAAAGTACGTGCAAATCCATGGCACACGGGAATCATCAAAAGCAATAAGCTTGGCTAACTAACAAAGGAAATCTAGCTAGTTACAACAATAACACTAGAAATAAGCCTATATATTAAAGAACAAGAATTGTTTGCAGCATATATGCAAAACAATAAACAGACATCGTTATAACATGAGTATAGCCAAGAAGCATAACAGTAAAAAAATAAGCAATTCAAATCTGCGGAAATTTATATGTACAGTAGTCAATGTATGTAATTACTTACAAGGCAGTTTTCACATGAGCAATTTCTAGCACTATTGCTTAGTTACTTAGCCCATTTGGAGTTTTCTTGACAAAGATGCTGGAGTGATTTGCCATTATTTCCTTCTCTAGCTCATTTTACAAATGAGGAAACTGAGATAAACACAATTAAGTCACTTGTCTAGCGTCACACAGCTTAGATTTGCACTCTGGTATTCATTATTCTGGTCTGGCACTCTGTTCACTGCACTACTTAGCAGCCCCAAAGAAGTATATAATAGCATCTTCAGGTTTACCTATAATATTATCACTTAGGCTATTATCTAGTTCTCCTAGCACTGATTGATTTCTCTATTCCTGTACCAGAGCCAGTAGTTGGTATGGGCTAATTGTCAGGATCATGCTAGACTTGCATGTGTACACCTGGGCTGGCAGCTATGTCAGGTTCATTATCAATATGTTCAAACTTTGTGGGTTAAATATGTGTCCTAGGAGTTCCATTAGGGTACCCCTATTCTCTGGGGCTATTTTATAAAAAAGACAAGTTGCCAAGTTTCTCAATTTCTTTGTATGGGTGCTTTCCATCAGCCTGCTAAATTGTGAGTCCCTTGAATGCTAATTTCTCAATAAAACTACACTTTTGGTTGAAGATCACACTCTGGCATTTCAAGGATTCTTTGTTTGTGTTACAGATCTTCTGCCAGCTCCAAGGTCCTTTCCTGATCCATATGTCCAAAAATCTTCATACAAGGCATTCAGAACTCTTAAGCAATATGCTTTGAGTAGCACCAGCTGCCTCCTGGTTCCCTTTTGTGATCAGCACTCTATTGCATGGCTCCATTGTCTGCCATTGCCTCAGAAGTAAGGTGCCTTCTGCTCTCTGGACCTTCAGATGAATAGGATCATTACTCTGCTTTGAAGTTTCTATTACTTCTCTTTGTTCTTCACCAGCTACCTGTTCTCAGTTCCAGTCATCCACGGACAACCACAGCAAGGAAGTTAGATTTAATGTCAGAAAATTTACTTATATACTTGACATGATGTCTGATGGAAGTTCCAAGTTCTCAATTTATACATCTACCCAGTTATAGTGCAATACCTTGAGTATCATGGCTTGTTATCACAATTTCTTCTTGTACCCATCTCTCTGAAGGGCAGAGTGGTGACTCTAGCCCCAGTCTCCTGCTTCTCCTGGCAGAAATAAAAGTCTCCCTTGGAAAGAAGCTAGAAATGTCTTCTACCTCTCTTCAAGCCATATATGAGCTTTGCTGTGTGTGAGCCTGTCTATACATGTAGGAGCCACTTCTACTTATCTATCTATCCATCTAACCATCCATTTATCTTTGAATCTATCTTTCTATCTATGCACTCCTATATACCCATACACACATATAACTTCATTACTTTAAGTGATCCATGAAGATCCATGCAGATCGCAACGCATCCATACCTTATCCTATGACCTCCTTGTCCATACTTTGTATAAACCCCTCCCAAAAAAGTCCATTCCACATGTTGTGATCCTTCCATTAATTTTCCTTACAAGGGTGTGAATATAGACTGCCCATTTCTTTTCCCTGAACTGAGACATAACAGGACTACCTTCATTTTTCAGTCAAGGAATAAAGGAATTAGCATGCTGTTTCTCTGCCAAAACTCTTTGCTTTCTGGAGTAATGGTAGGTGAAATGTTATCAGGGGATGAGAAGCTGGCTAGAAAGAAGTTTATCGTTTGTAAAATTTTAGAGCCTGAAGTAACCTTAGGAAGCTGGCAAAACAATCAATCCAAGAGAAATATGCTGGAATCATCTCAAAAGGGCTCTTGAGCCATTGTAAAGTTTTCATGATGAACATTTATACCTCAGCAATAATCAGATGTTACAAATCATGTCTGATTTATTGCTTTGTTGATTGTCTAGGCTTAAGAAAGTGATGAAGAAAATGTCAATAATGCATATTAAATTTAAAAAATATGTACACCATACATTGTTTTGAAAATCATTTACCCTGGATCCAACACTATCATTTGGCAGATGAGGAAACCAAGTCCAGGAAATTTGAGAGACTTGCCCAAACAGACTACAACCTTAATGTCCTGACTTCAAGCCCATTACTCTTTGAACTATATTATGGTTTGTTTAAATCTAATTCCCACTTCAAAAAAAAAGAAAGAAAGAAAAAATATTTTTCTTTGTTAAAATTTTTGGCATAAGAAAGAAGCCAGTTCTTGATTTTGATCTATTTTAGGGTTGCAACCTTCTCTGTACAGACTACCAGTTTATTTGCAATGGAGAAGGAACTCTGGGAAGGGGAAGAAAAGAAATTATCCTTGGGGGAAACACCTGCTTGGTGGATTAAAAGGACCAAGTGTTTGTTTTCCTTGTTCATTTTTCAAACTAAAACAGAGAAGTCACCTCTCTCTAAGGTGTTTTTCTGAGAATTGGTTTTGGTCATCTCCCAGACAGCTAAGCATTGGCCTGGGATCAAAATTTAATACACAACTTGGAAAAAAAAAAAGAATTTTTTTTTAAAGTATCCTCTCCACGTCCTCCCCCTTCTTCCTCCCCACCCCCCTGCCTAACACACAAACACACACCTTCCTGGAAGCCTGATGTGACATTCCAATGAAAGTTATTTTTTGAATTCATTTTCTATCTCAAGAACTCAGCCTGGAGGGAGAAAGATCTGCCAACCTCTTTTGCCACAGTTACCCACTGAAGGAATAGATTTTGACAGCACAGAGCTCAAAACAGCCAATGAGTGGGAGCTACCCATGATAATTTAAGGTCATTCAAACCTGCACTATAGACAAAGAGGTCCTCATGTAAGCGTTAACTTGGGAACAACTTTCAGAGTTTGGGATTAAAGGCTTGAAAATTGAACCCTCACTGTCTTTTTTAGCCACAGTTGATTCTGGAATTTTGCACAAAGAGTTTTCCTATATTGGTGAATTCCAAAGCCTCAATTGGCCTCTTACATCATACCAAAGCAGAAATGGAAAATGGATCAACCTAGTCAACAGCCTGGATCAGGGAATGGAAAGAAGTTTTAGGCTCATTTTAAAATCATTTTATTAAATAGAAATCCAAAATATTAATAAATATAATTAATAATTTTTAAAAATAATATATCATCACTTCTCAACAATTCTTCTCCCCATACCTCCCTCTTGACAAATATTGACACTATCTTTATAATGTTGGGAAAGTTCTCAATTTCCCCATCTGTAAAATGGAACTATTGGACTACATGGTCTCTAAGGTCCTCTGCAGTTCTAGATGGATGAGTCTATAAGCACAGGTTTGTACTTGTGGTTCCATTGATGTAGGAATCTTAGCAAGGTGCTGATGCTGATATGAACTTGCTATTCAGCATATAATTTTTTTTTAATTTTTAAAAAAATAATAATAGCTTTTTATTTTTCAAAATACATGCAATGATAGTTTTCAACATACACTCTTGCAAAACCTTGTGTTCCAAATTTTTCTCCCTTTTTTAAAAAAAAAGTTTAAATTTATTTATTTGTTTTCTTTAATTTATTTAGTAAAGCATTTCTAAAACATAGTATAATAAAAAAATGACTACACACAAAACTGCAAATTCACTAGGCATAACTTGCTATTCCTTTTACCTACATAACAAAGTTATTTAGTAAATTTCCTATCCTATCCTTATTTTTCCCCTTCATCAATTGAGTAATGGCTGAAAAAATTATGGTATATATTTGCGATGATTGTATCTTCCCTTTAGAATGGAGGCTTCTTAAGAGCAGGCACTTAGATTTTTTTTTTTTATTTCTAACCCTTGTGTTTAGTACACTGTTCAGCACATAATAAACACTCAATAATTCAATTCACTTCTTTTTTCTTTTCAGGATTTGTTCCTTGAAGAAAATAAATCAGAAGTGACTATTGAGTCAGTACAAGTTTCAATCAGGGTACACTCAGAATTTGAAAACAATATCAAAGATGTCATTGAAACTTAAATTAGGAAGAATCACCAAGGAAAGATTGGAATAGACTAGATGTAAACTTGCCAAACTTCATCCAGATCTTAACCCAGGGATGAGTGACAGGGCATAAAAGTGAATAAAGGACTGGCTTGGATATTGAAAGTCTTGTCTCTGACATTCATTAGCAATATAATCACAAGCAAATCATTAACTCTGCTTGAGCAACTCTAAGACAATGAGTTTGAATCAGTTGATATGTACTAGTGAAAGGAATTTCCATAGTAGGAATTTTCCTTAGGCCAAAGAAAGCTAAATTCCCAGCCCTTTTTTTCCCCTCTCACCTTTCTCCTACCTAGATTGTGACCATTACACACAAATATACATACATACATATGTATATGTATATATGCATGCATACATAATATATATACATACACATATGTAAAATTATTCTATACATACTTCTATTTATCAGTTCTTTCTCTGCATGTAGATAGTATTTCTTTATATGTCCTTTATATTCGAATAGTTATGATAATCAAAATAACTTATTTTCTCAAAGTCATTCTTAAAAACAATTTTACTGTTACTGTAACCAGTGTTCTTTTGGTTCTGTTCATTTTGTTCTTCATTATTTCATGCAAATCTTTCCATGTTTTTCTAAGATCATTAATTCATCATCATCATCATAGCATAGTAGTATTTCATTGCAAATATATAAACTATAACTTGTTCAGCCATCCCTCAACTGATGGAGGGGAAAAATAAGGATGGGATAGGGAATTTACAAAATAACTTTGTTGTGTAGGTAAAAGAAAGAGCAAGTTATACCTAGTGAATTTGCAGTTTTTTGTGCAGTCATCTCTTTTATTATAATATGTTTTAGAAATGCTTTATTACATAAAATTAAAGAACACAAATTTAAACTTTTTTTTACAAAAAGAAGAAAACTAAGGTTCCAACTAAAACAAAACTAAATTTGAATGTCATATTAAATTTCCATTGATTTTTGAAGATATTGGTGCAGGGGATAGAAAACTGGACCTAGTCAGAAAGACCTGAATTCAAATTGACCCTGGAGACTTACTGTCTTGATTTCTTAAGTCACTTCACCTCTGGTTGTTTAAGATCCCTCAGCTATAAAATGGATATTAATATCACCTACCTATCTTCTAGGGCTGTTGTGAAGATCAAATAAGATAATATTGGTAAAGGATTTAACACAGCACCTGCCATATAGTAACTGCTGAATAAATGCCTATTTCTGTCCATAAAGGTTTTTTTGTTTTGTTTTGTTTTGTTTTTTACTCAAGATCCCTTTATCTCTAACATTCAATGATCTTAACTAGACTAGTTAAAGCAATAAGGCACTCTGAGGAAGAGACAGGAGGCAATACATGCCCAAAAGGAGTCAAACCATTGATACTACCTTGACTATCACCTCCCCTCAAACCCTGAAAGATCCCTGAAATCAAGAGTCCTGGGAATAGCGATGTTCCAGGTCCCCAACAGATAACCATCCCTGATTCCAGGTCAGACTTCAACATCAATAGCCAGGGAAACAACCCTTTGGAGAAGGAGCCCATCATCCACACCACAGTCATTCAAAGCTGAAAAGGGAAAGTTTTCACTGCTAAAATCATTGCTATTATCAAATGGTTCAACATTAGAAATAGATATGGTTCTACTGGTGAAATGACATCAAAAAAGAAAGATTACAACCTGCTTTTACAGTAAACCCTGAATACAATGGATCTTTTCCAAGTGACTTGCAAGTGAAACCTCTTAAAATGTGTTTTCTCTTTCATTAGTACGTAAACATCTTAAGAATAGGGGCTGTCTCTGATTTTTAATTTGTAAAACCAGAACTTAGGCAGCTAAGTGGTAGAGTGGGTACAATTCAGAGCCTGGAGTCAAGAAGCCTTGAGTTCAAACCCAGCTGTACCTACTAGCGGTGGGATCCTAGGCAAGTCATTTAAATGTATATGCTTCACTTTTCTCATCTGTAAAATGAGCTGGAGAAAGGGTTGGAAAACTATTCCAGTATCTTTGCCAAGAAACCGCAAACGGGGTCACAAAGTGTTGGACATCAGCAACATTGTGTGATGACATGTTTAACCTGTCTCAGAGTGCTTGCTGTCTTGGAGAGGGAGGTGGCAGGGTGAGAGGGAGAAAACTTTGGAGCACAACATTTTGCAAAGGTAAATGTTGAAAACTATCTTTTGCATGTATTTGGAAAAAAAAATTTAAAGATTGTGTGATGATCAATTATGATAGACTTAGTTCTTCTCAACAATCCAATGATTCAAGGAAATCCCAATAAACTTTGAATGGAAAACCAGAGAGAAGAAAAAAAAAAAAAAAGACCAGAGTGTTGGACATTACTATACAACATCACCAGCATTGAGCTCAGTGCTTTACATGTAGTAAGTTCTTAATAAATGCTTTTTCATTGATCCATTCCTATGTCACATCTAAAGTCTCTACAAGTTATAGGATAACAAAATCGTGTGAAAAAAATATTGAAAAACTAAACTCTGACCAATACAGTGATTACAATTGCCTATAGAAGAATGAGGATAAACTATGCTAACCATCTCCTAAATCAAGGTGGTGGATTCAAAAGACAAGACATACATTTTAAGATGTAGATAAGGTGGTTAACTTGTTTTTGCTTTGCTAACTTTTTGGGGGGCTAACTTTACATATTTTCCATAGAGTTTTGATTTTTCTTGAGTTGTTTTGAGTTTTGAGGAGTGTGGTAGAAGGGAGAGAAAATGAATGTTGTTAATTGGAGAAATGAAGAGAAAGGACCTAGAATAATGGGAAATTTGAAAATGTTAAGAGTTGCTAGAAGCAAGGGAGATCAAAAGATGGAAAGGTACCAGGGATGAAAGGATGGAGATGAGCCAGATGGGATGAGAGCATGGGAAGGATGGGTACCTCTTCTCCTTTCCTAGCACTCTTTCTTCCCTCTCCCCTCTGTATGCTCAGTCTCCTGCCATTTAAATATTAGCTCTCTGAGGGTAAAAATTATCTTGTTTACTTGTATTTGTGTCCGCAGAATTTAGCACAGTGTCTGGCATCTTGTAAATGGCTGAATAAATGTTTTATCTATCTAACTTATCATCTGTCTTTCAAATCTGTCATTCAGTAGGCACAATTAACTCAAAGCAATAGCATTTACTAAGATGGCAGAGGAAGAACAGTATCTACAAAATATTCTTTCCTATAAACCTAGCAGACGTTCTCCTACAAATACACATGGCATACATGGGGAGAACAGGCACAAATTATAAACTAGTGCTAGTGGGGAAAATATATGGTCAAGGAAACTCAGTTCTCCAGCACCACAAAACCCTAAAGCCTTTTCTCTTTTGGTGTCTTAAGGTTGCTCCTCTCTTGGGGCAGCATATCTTTGGAAAGGTCACTCAATTTTTCTTTTTGGCTCTTCTCTTCACCATACCTCAGCTCCCCATTATCAGAATTAGTTCTGTCTAATATCTATAGTTGGCTCTGCTTCCAGAAATCATGTTTATTGAAGCTACTTCCTGCTAAAAATGTTGTTTTTCTTGGTATTGGTGTCTCCATAGAGAGTATGGGTGTCTCTGTTTCTTGCTGATTCTCTCAGACTGCTAGATATGGTGTCTCCTACCCACAAGAAAGCATGGCCAATAGAGGGAAGGGGAGAAAATCTCCTATATTGCCCTCCTGTCCTCTGGTAAAGGTTCAGAGATCATTTTCACATTTTCAAACAATTGGACTGTCTCCAAGCTTGGAGCCCTTAAAGAGCTCCAAGAGTGTAAATAATCTTTTCCTTTTCTTCCAATTCAATTATTGTAGGAGAATGTCCACTAGATTTATAGGGGACAATATTGTGTAGACACTCTTCTTACAAAATACTTTGCCTTTGAATTAATTGTGCCTATTGAATGAGAGATTTGAGAGAGAGATGATAATTGCCCTTCCTATTCAATCAGACAACTCTTTCATATAAGGTAATAGGTATACATAGATAAGTAGAGAGAGCATTTATTAAGCACTTACATACCAGTCACTATGCTAAACTAAGTTAGACATTTTTTTTTGCACCAGAGCAGCTAAGGGGTACTGTGTTAGACCTGTAGTCAGAAAGGCCTGAGTTCAAATCCCATTTTGTGATTCTAGAGAAGTCATTTAAACTCTATCTGCCTCAGGTACTATAAAAGAAGGATAATAATAGCATCTACCTACCTGGGTTATTACAAGGATAAAATGAAATAATATTTATAAAACACTGGAAATCTTAGAGAGAGCTATAAAAATATTATTATTCCTTTGTTATCATATTAAAACCTGAAAAAAAGGTATTATCTCTGTTATTCTCCCATTTCTGTAATTACATTAGCTACAGGGTGAGGAGTCACATGTACACACACACACACACACACACACACACACATATGGTGTCCCACAAGTCTTAGCTTAGTTTTAAGCCTTAACTTTTAGTTTTAAACTGCACTGACTTATGGGATACCATATTTGTAAAGCTCCTGGTATATAAAGCTCAAACCATATAAATACTTGTTCCCTTCCCCCTCCCTTAGCACCATTCTTAGAATATATTATACCTATCAGATGTCTTCATTTAGGATATCTTACTGATACCTCCCACACCAAAAAAAAAAATCTACCTCTTCTAATTTCTTTGTTGCTCATACTGCATTCTCCCAATTACCCAGGCTCAAAAATACATGTCACAATCAATTTCTAAGTCCTGTTGATTATTTCCCTAAAATATCTATATTCTTATCTATTTTCTATTCTGTCACCAATCCTCCTTTTTTCTCATTGTAAAAGCCTCTGGACCAGTAGATCTGCCTCTAGGGAAAGGAGAGACATAAGGATTCTGTTGGGAAGAACAGTTCAGAGCATCAAGAGAGTAGTGACTATGCTCAGCCTGGGCACTTTATAAAATGGCTATTTCTTTTGGATATTTCTCATTCTTATTTGTAATCTTTATGCCTCTAGACTCTGTCTTCCCCTTCTTGATTTCAAATTGAGCCTTATGTACTTCCTAGCTATATGACCTTGAACAAGTCACTTAAAGTCACTTAACTCTGTTTGCCTCATTTCCCCATCTATAAAATGAGTTGGAGAAGGAAATGGCAAATTATTCCAGTGTCTTTACCAAGAAACCCCCAAATGAGGGGGCAGCTAGGTGGTGCAGTGGATAGAGCACCAGCCTTGAATTCAGGAGGACCCAAGTTCAAATGTGGTCTCAGACACTTAACACTTCCTAGCTGTGTGACCCTGGGCAAGTCACTTAACCCCAGCCTCAGGGGAAAAAAAAAAAAAAAAAAAAGAAACCCCCAAATAGGATCGTGAAGAGTCAAATGCAATTGAAAATGACTGAACAATTTCCAAGTGTGATCATATATCACTATCCTCCTTAGTAGCCTCCCAATATAAAACACAGAATCCTCCCACAAAGTCCACCATGCTTTGACTCCAACTTTGCTCTTTGCTTTCTGTCTTTTTTGTCATAGTGGACAATTGGCTGTTTCCCCCATCTCTTATTCCCTTTCCACACATCCTTTCTTTCTTCCCATCTATAGCATGTATGTCTGTATCTCCATCTATTGAAATCCCTCCCTTTCTTCTGAGCCTAGTTCAAAATACTTCCTCCTCCATGTAACCTTCCAAGATCCCTTACAGTTGAATGAGATCCTTCCCAAATGACTCATGCTTGCATTTGGCCTCTGATAGATTGAGGATAAATGAATAGATACATAGGTAAGTAGATAGATAGATAGATAGATAGATAGATAGATAGATAGATAGATAGACAGACAGATGCAATATTTAATTCAATCCTTATCTTAAGGAATTTATATTTTAAAGGAGAATATCTTAAAAGAGAGATGAAAATGGGAAAGAGGCCTAAAGGGTTCAGTTAGGGAACAGGTCAAAAAATACAGGTAAGAGAAAAGTGACCGTGGATGGCCTTGGCATATTATGAAATGGTGGTTTCTCTTGTACCTACCTTTCTCATTCTGATTTGCAATATTTATTTATATAAATATTTTATTCCCTTACTACTCCATCTCTGCCATGTATGGCTACTTATGTGACGTTGAACAGATAATTTAACTTCTCTGGTTCTCAGTTTTATCATCTATAAAATAAGGAAATTGAACTGGATGACCATCTGATTCTCTTCAAGCTCTGGATATATGATAGTATAAATATTATTTTTCTTCTTTGTCTTCCCACCAATTTAGCATGGTGTCTTATACATAGTAAGGACTTAATGGATTATTTAGATAAATAAATGAATGAAATATTACCTTTTCTATTTTTTCTGTAACTTTTTGGGTAACCTCTTTCCCAATCAGGTTGTGTTTTGGTTTTCAGATTTATTTTCATTAATTTTATAATGTGGTTTTGATGTGATTGTAATCCTGTACCATGGCTATCAATTAAGTGTATACTTTTTGACTCCAAGATGTCTGCCTTAAGAACACTGTATTAGTTTAACTACAAAAGAATGTTGGTTTTTATGGATTTAGTTTATGGCTCTGGAAGGGAAAAGACTAGCTCTAACTCTAAACTAACCTCTAAGCCATACAATTAGCATATCAGTAGAATCCTGGAACTGAGCCTTCAGCATATCAGTAGCCTTCATAAAATTAACAAATCAAAGGCTTTCTTTGAAACTAAACCCAAAGTTAGTACCCTAATCTAAACAAACCCCTAAACCAGAAAACTACCTCTATAAATACACTGTTTATTTCCCACTACTTTGCTATTTTCTCTTTCAGAATCTAGCCCACTGCTAACAGTGTAATAATAAAATCTTTGTCTCTTGAACTAAAGATGGCTTAAGACTACTAATTCTTTTGAGAACATATCGTGAAACTGGCCCAGAATCCCAACAATATTTTGGAGTTTAACTTCTAAATATCAACAGTTTGACTTCCTGGTTGGCTACACTATACTTATTCCCTTTTAGTCTAATCCCAGTGATTCATGTATCTAATTCTTCTGAACATATACTCTTTTCTATTATATACATCATATTGCCTCCCTTTCTTCTCTTTCACTGCAATTACTGTGTGTGTTAATCACAATTCAATAATGAAACAGAGTGTTTCAGACTCATATAATTATTCTTTGCCTCTTCCTGATAATGGGGAGACAGGAAGAGCTAAAAAAAAAATGAAGTCTAAAAGTCTACAATTATAAGAAATCCATCACAGCATTGACATCATCTGCTGCTCTAGCTTGAGCCTTTCCTGGAAGCATTCCATTCACTTTGGAGTCAAGAATTTGGAAGCAAATCCTATAGAAGAAATCAAGATAGGCAATACTGAAGAGAAATGAAGGAAATTAAAACTCATTCTTTCTTTTTCCTATTCCTGAACCAGAGAGGATACTTACTCTTACCTGTCTCCTCTGGAGCACAGAGGTCTTCCTCCTATTCCTCATTCCCTTACAGTCTCACCTTCTTTCTCTCCTTCTACAAATTTTTTCTAGAGGCTTCACCTTTTTTCTTTTTTTCCTTTGGTCAGAATAAGAGAGAAAAATATTACAATAAATTATTAATAAAATACACTCATACTATTAAATGAAAGTATAAAATCTTTAAGCACTGTGTAGATGTAAATTACTATTATTATTTCAAGGTATATTTCACAATTCTTCCAATATTTGGGAGCTCTCCTATATTATCCATCTCTTCAATTCACTGAAATCAACATCAAGAATATTTTATAAATCAATCATCTGGTCTCCAAACCAAAAGATTTTGTTCCCAAAGACTTCATAAAATATAAATCTAAGTACAATTTTTCCAAACTAGTTTAAACATTTTTAATTATTCTTTTTACAAACATGTTAATCATTGCACTTCCTTTTTTTTTAATTTTTATTTTCCCCAGTTACATATAGAACCAACTTTTTTTTTTCCTAAATCATACATGTACATTCATTTTTTTTTACATATTTTCTTATGAATTATGTTGGGAGAGAAAAATCAGAACAAAAGGGAAAAGCCATAAGAGAAAAAAAAAGAAGAAGAAAAAGGAAAAAAAAGTGAACATAGCTTGTATTGATTTGCATTCAGTCTCCATAGTTCTCTCTTTGGATGCGGATGGAGTTTTCCAATCAAAGCTTAGTGGAATTGCTTTGGATCCCTGAACCACTGAGAAGAAATAAGTCTGTCATAGTTGATCATGGCATAATTTCACTGTTGCTATGTATAATTTTTTTTGGTTCTCCTTGTTTTGCTCAGGATTAATTCAAGTAAATCTTCCAGGCCTTTTAAAAATCAGCCTGTCCAATTTTTTTAATAGAATAATAATGTTCCATTACATTCATATACCATAACTTATTCAGCCATTCCCCAATTGATGGGCATCTATTTACTTGTTTTCCAATTCTTTGCCACCACAAAAAGAGCTGCTACAAACATTTCTGTACACGTGGTCCTTTTCCCTCTTTTTAATTTCTTTGGGATATAATCCCAATAGTGGCACTGCTAAATTAAAGAGTGTGCACAGTTTGATAGCCCATTGGGTATAGTTCCAAATTGCTCTCCATTTTGCTAGATCATTTCATAACTTCATTACCAATGTATGAGTGTCCCAGTTTTCCTACATCCCCTCCAACATTCATCATTATCTTTTCCTGTCATCTTAGCCAATCTGACAGGTATGTAGTGGTACCTCAAAGTTGTTTTGATTTACATTTCTCAAACCAATAGTGATTTAGAGCATTTTTTCATATGACTAGAAATGGTTTTAATTTATTTATCTGAAAATTGTTCACAACCTTTGGGGAATTTATCAATTGGAGAATGACTTGTATTCTTATAAATTTGACTCATTCTTAATATATTTTAGAAATGAGGCCTTTTTCTAAAATATGTGGAGAATTCACTCAAATTTATAAGAATTCAAGTAAATGCAAATTAAGACAACTCTGAGATACTACTACACACCTGTCAGATTGGCAAAAATGATAGGAAAAAACAAGGATGAATGTTGGAGGGGATATGGGAAAACTAAGACAATGATACATTGTTGGTAGAACTGTGAATCAATTCAACCATTCTGGAAAGGAATTTTGAACTATGCTCAAAAAGTTATCAAACTGTGCATACCCTTTGACCCAGCAGTGTTACTACTGGGCTTATATCCCAAAGAGATTTAAAGAAGGGAAAGGGATCTGTATGTGCAGAATGTTTGTGGCAGCCCTCTTTGCAGTGGCCAGAAACTAGAAACTGAGTAGATGCCCATCAATTGGAGAATGGCTGATTAAATTGTGGTATATGAATATTACGGAATATTATTGTTCTGTAAGAAATGACCAACAGGATGATTTCAGAAAGGCCTGGAGAGACCTACAAGAACTGATGCTGAGTGAAATAAGCAGAACCAGGAGATTGTTGTATATGGCAACAAGATTATACGATGATCAATTCTGATGGACATGGCTCTCTTCAACAATGAGATGATTCAAACCAGTTCTATTGTTTAGTGATGAAGAGAGCCATCTACACTCAAAGAGTGTGGGAATTGAGTGTGGAACACAACATAACATTTTTACTTTTTTTGTTGCTGTTTGCTTGCATTTTGTTTTCTTTCTTATTTTTTTCCTTTTTGATCTGATTTTTCTTGTACAGCAAGATAATTGTATAAATATGTATACAGATATTGGATTTAACATATATTTTAACACATTTAACATATATTGGATTACTTGCCATCTAGGAGAGGGGGTAGGGGATAGGAGAAAATTTGAAACACAAAGTTTTGCAAGGGTCAATGTTGAAAAATTATCCATGCATATGTTTTGAAAATTAAAAGCTTTAATTTAAAGAGAGAGAAAGAGAGAGAGAGAGAGAGAGAGAGAGAGAGAGAGAGAGAGAGAGAGAGAGAGAGAGAGAGGAGAAAAAAAAGAAATGAAGTCTTTATCAGAAACACTGGCTGTAAA
Source organism: Sminthopsis crassicaudata (assembly GCF_048593235.1). NCBI lineage: Eukaryota > Metazoa > Chordata > Mammalia > Dasyuromorphia > Dasyuridae > Sminthopsis > Sminthopsis crassicaudata. The sequence goes on from NC_133621.1 coordinate 143,064,553, forward strand.
AAAATTTTCTCACCTTTTTCCTTCCCTTCCAATCTTGATTGCATTGGTTTTGTTTGTGAATAACCTTTTTAATTTAATGTAATCCAAGTTGTCCATTTTGCATTTCATTTGGCCATAATTCCTCCTAGATTAATAGAAGAGAAAATAAATTATTTAACCCCATTTTAGAAAAAGAAATTGAACAAGCTATCAATGAACTCCTTAAGAAAAATCTCCAGGCCAGTTGGATTCATAAGTAAATGCTACTAAATATTTAAGGAACAATTAACTCCAATATCATGTAAACTATTCAGAAAAATAGGCAAAGAAGTCTGGCCAAATTCCTTCTATGATACAATTATGGTGCAGACACCTAAATCTGGAAGAGTCAAAACAGAGAAAAAAAACCTACAGATTAGTCTCCCTAATGAATATTGATGCAAAAAATTTAAATAATATATTAGTAAAGAGATTACAGCAACTTATCAGCAAGATAATGCATTTATGACCAAATGGAATTTGTACCACGAATGCAGGGCTGGTTCAAAATAAAAAAAAACATTGGCATAATTGACCATCTCAATAACCAAACTAAGATAAATTGTATAATAATCTCAATAGATGCAAAAAATGTTTTGACAAAATGCAGCACCCATTCCTATTAAAAACACTAGAGAACAGAGGTTAAATGGAGTTTTCTTTAAAATGATAAGTCACATCTATCTAAACCATCAGCAAGTATTAAAATGGGGAGAAGCTAGACACATTCCCAATAAGATCAGGGATGAAACAAGGATGTCCATTATCACCACTATTATTTAATATTGTACTAGAAATGTTGGCTCTAGTAATAAGAAAAGAAAAAAGAAATTAAAGGAGTTAGACTAAGAAATCATATCATATCATTTGCAAATGATATGATGATATATTTAGAGAATCCCAGATAATCACCTACTTGAAACAATTAACAGATTTAACAAAATTGCAGAATATAAAATAAACTCATAAATCATAATCATTTCTATACATTACTAATGAAGCCCAGCAACAAGAAATAAAAAAGGGAAATTCCCTTTGAAATTATTGTAGACAGAATAAAATATTTGGGTGTCTACCTGCTAAGACAAAACACTTTTCACACAAATAAAATCAGATTTAAACAATTGGAAAAATATCAATTGCTCATAGGTAGGTAGGCTGAGTTAATATAATAAAAATGACAATTCTTTCTAATTTAGTCTACTTGTTCAGTGCCATAGCAATCAAACTCCCAAAAATTATTTTATAGAGCTAGAAAAAATAATAACAAAATTTATCTGGAAGAACAAAAGATCAAGAATATAAAGGGAACTAAGAAAAAATGCAAAGACCTAAAATTCTATTATAAAGCAGCAGTCATCAAAACCATAGAGTCAGACAAAAAAATAAGAGTGATGGATCAGTGGAATAGGTTAGATACACATGACACAACAATAATGACTATAGTAATCTAATGTTTGGTAAATCTGCAAACTCCAGCTTCTGAGATAAGAACTCACTATTTCACAAAATCTGCTGGGAAAACTGAAAAATACTACATCAGAATTAACAGGTCATACACATACCAAAATAGGGTCCAAGTATGTACATGATTTAGGTATAAAGGGTGATACTATAAGCAAATTAGGAGAGTAAGGGATAGTTAACCATCAGATCTTTGGAGAAGGGAGGAATTTAATTTGCACTTCCTATAATTTCAAATGCTTCAACCAAGTAATCTACAACATAAGAAATTTAAATTTATGTAGCAGGGATAAGAATGCTAACTTCCTCAGATATAGGGTTGCCTCTTTTTCTCCTCCTTTTTTAAGCAGTCCCAAAGTAATTGGCAGGATCTATTCCAAATCTCCTAGAGGAAGACATCAGTGAAATGGAAGATCAATGCAAGAGGAGCTAACATACCCTTCTGAACTCCCCAAGAACCAGTGAGAGATGCCAACATGCAGTTGAAATGCCATGGTGCAGGGGGAAGAAAGAGATAAATGGAATTGATTCATTCTAACAATGCGAGGAATGGGGAAATATAACAACTATCATAAATGAGTAAAAGTTGATTCACACAGTAACAGAAAAGCCCCTTTGTTTTTTCAGTGGAATCTTGGGACCAGGTGGAAGACAACAGAAGGAATAAATAGCCTGGAGTCATTCTGGCCCAGAGGATGAGGCATCTGTGAAAGGCATGTAACACTACAGATTGGGATTCTAGGTAAGTCCTTCATGGTTCAACTGTTTGAGAGATGGCACCAGTTCCTAGGAAGAGGCAATAATTACCAGTGAGCATCTGTAGAAAGAGAGGCAAACAGCAGGATGCAGAGGAGAGAAGCCAGCAGAGGAAAGCACCAAGCCAAGAGGTAGGGCTACACTAAAGGAGACTATAGGCACACCCCTCTCTGCCCTCAAATGCAAGTCCTTTCAGCTTCCTTAACTATTCAAATAAAATCTGTTTTACATTTGATGCCTTCTGAGCTTGAGTACTTAGGGGAATTGGTGCTACAGCTGGCTAATGCCAAACATTGGATAAAGCAGCCAAGAGATTCCCAGAATGTAGGTACCCACACTCCCGTGATTACATCCCAAATTGTATGCTATGAAAGTGGTTGTCAACCTCTGAGCTATAGATAAGCTGATTTGGTTTCCAGAATGAGTTTCCACCTCAACTTCTGTCTTAAATGTGAATGAGAATAAATATGAACAGGTGAGAGACTAGCATGATGGGATGTAGAAACCACGTAATCAAGTTCCCTTCCACCCAATTAGCCTTTCCAGGATTCCCTCAACATTAGGTTACCATAGGATTTAGAGCTACAAGGGACCCATAGAGATCATTTAATCCAATTCCTTCATGTAACTGCTAAGAAATTGAATTAATTAACTGACTTGTCCAAAAATCACCTAGTACCCAACTGAGTCAGAATTCAAACCATATCTCCTCACCCCAACCCATTCTTAGCTCTTTGGCTATCCTGAGTGCCCGTTGTTTGCATAGCACTGGAGAAAGAAGGGCAATGAAGTGGAGATTAGAATTCCTGATATGAGTCTTGAGGCCCCTTTGTTGTTATTTAGTCCAACTCCTACTGGGACTAGAGTCCTCTCTATGACATAACTACAAGTGGTCATTCAGACTTTTCTAGAAGACCTTATTGAGAAAAAAATCTACATTATCTTCTGAGAAAGACCATTCCATTTTAAATAAATTTGCAATTGGCAGCCGAGGCTGCTAGTTTTATCTTCTGGAACAGAACAGAACAATTCTAATTCCTTTCCTTTGGAGCAGACCTTCAAATACTCCAATACAGATAATGTGTTTGGGATTCAGCACCAAATGATGAGATTTAAGAGGCAAATTGGCACTAAATGCTAGGGCTCAGTCATGTGACAGGTTCACAATGGCCAATCTTTTAAGCAAAATATAGGTTTATTTAGGAGAAGAAGTTACAGACAAAATGAAGAAGTGCAATAGAATGGTGTATACGAAAATAGATTTGGGAGAGCAATAGGGTTACCAAGGAAAGGTGTGTGGAAGAACCTATTAAAGGAATATGTCATAAAGTATAATTTATGCCATTGACTGGCAGGCTAAATCCTAAAAGAGATTTAGCACCTTAAAAGAGTTAGACAGCTATAAGAAAGAGAAAGACATCACGAGGCATGGGAGAACTGTGAGAGGAAACAACATGAGACAAGGGAGTAGAGGTAAGGAAAAAGACAGTGGGCTAAAAAAGGTGGGTTAATCCAAGAGGGATTCAACAAAGATGGTGTGAGTTGTAGGCTGATTTATAGGGGAAATTCAACCTCAGGGGTTTGATATAACTTGGATTTCTGACTGGACACAGCAAGATGATGCTACCCAAGACTTTCACAGAGTGGGATTATAAGGTTGAAATGATCCCCATCACTGCCCTTCTCTACCAACCCCACTTAATTACATAGGACCTCATCACAGGTCTAGGATACATACTATCAATTCCTTCAACTAATTTTCATATGGTATGATTTCAGGCCCTTTCTTATCTTGGTTGGCATCCTCTGGACATTCCAGCCATTCCTAAAATGTAGTTTCCCAATAATACTAGCTAACATTTATGTGGATTCACAGATTATTATCTGACAGCCAGCATTGTTTGCAGAATCATAGCACTCTTCAGGCCAGGTGGCTTTAGGATTAAGGACAGATAGCCTCAGGTTTATTGCTACCTTCTCCCTAGAAGCTACATTATATTAATTTTATCAGTACTTCAGGCTTTCTCTGTCAAGTCCAGAGACCCAGAACCTCATCAGGATTGCAAAAGAAACCAATTATGCTGGAAAATTTTAATTTAAAAACAAATTCATAGGCTTAAGAATCACTGCTCTAGGTCTATTGAGATTCTTTGGAGTTCTGGAGGTAGAACCAAGATGGCAGAATAAAGTCAGGAAGCTGCTCAAGCTGTCCCAGTTTCCCTCGAAAACCACATGAAACCAAGCCTCTGAACAGTCTGACACCACTCTCCAGCTCAAGATAGACTGAAAAAACTTCAAGAAAAGTTCGTCTCACTGGGGTGAAAAGGTGTTCAGCCCAGGAAAGAGACTCTGGGAAAGCCGGTAAGAGGGTCTTAATCACAGCAAATCAGCATCTAAGACCCTCAGTCCTGGCTCAGTAGAGGAGCAAATCAGGGGAGCAGCTTCCAGTTACAACTCAGAAGGCAAACTCTGGGAAAGCAGGCTGTTTCCTGAAAAGAGCAGGCAAAGCTACCCACTATAAACACAAAGGGCCCTTGTGCCCAAAGCCAAGGCTTGGAGCTGCACAGAAAGCTTGGGATAGCCCCACCTTTACCCCAAGAGCAGAGGTCTATCTTAAAAATAAAAAGAGAGGAAGTACCAAAAGAAAATGAAAGAAAATAAGCAAGAAACAGAAAAGAACCTTGACCATAGAAAGCTACTATGGTGACAGGGCAGACCAAAACATAAACTCAAATGAGGGCAGAATGTCCTCAGAAGAAATCTCAAAGAGTGAAATAAGTTGGTCTCAAGCCTAAAGACGCTTCTTGGAAATGCTCATAAAAAACTTCAAAAGGCAAATGAGAGAAGTAGAAGAAAAAATGAGAAAAGAAATGAGAAGTATGTATGAGAGAGTCGACAATTTGGAAAAGGAAGAGAAAAAAATGTCTAAAGGAAACAATTACTTAAACAGTAGAATAAACCAAATAGAAAAAGAGATACAAAAGGTAACTGAAGAAAATCACACATTAAAAATAGAACATGGCACATGGAAGCTAATGGCTTTTTGAGCAGCAAGAATCAGTCAAACAAACTAAAAAGAATGAAAAAAAAAATGGAAGAAACTGTTAAATATCTCATTGGCAAAACACCCATTCTGGAAAAAAGATCCAGAAAAGACAATTTAAAAAGTATTGGCCTACCTGAAAGCCATGACCAAAAAAAGGAGCCTGGATAGCATTCTACAAGAGGTCATTAAGGAAAACTGCCCCAATATTCTAGAAACAGAGGGGGAAATACTCATTAAAAGAATTTATCAATCACCTCTAGAAAGAGATCCCACAAGGAAAACCCCAAGGAACATTGCTGCAAAACTCCAAAACTATCATCTCAAGGAAAAATTACTGCAAGCTGCCAGACAAAAAACAATTCCTATATCAAGAAGCAACAGTCAAGATTTCCCAGGATCTGGCACCTTATACAATAAAGGATTGGAGAACCTGGAATGTCATATTCTGGAAGACAAAGGACCTGGGGTTACAGCCAAGAATTAACCACCCAGAGAGACTCAGTATTATCTTTCAGGGGAGGAGAGGGAGCTTCAATGAAGTAAGAGATTTTCAATCATTTCTACTGAAAAAAAAAAAAAAACAGAATTAAACAGAAAATTTAATCTACACAGGATTCAAGAGAACCATAGAAAGGTAAATAGGGGGAAAATATATATTTAAAGGTTAAACTGTTTATATCCCTAGATGGGAAAACAATATCTGTATCTCTTGAGAACTATATCTGACACTTGGGCAGACAAAGGGGGCATCACATGGACTGAGTGTGTGGTTTTGAATGGACTTTGATGTGATAACATCAAAGAAAAAGATATTAAAGAATGGAAAAAGGTCTATACTGGAAAAAGAGAAAAGGGAAGGTATAATGGGATAATTAGTTCACACCAAGAGGTTAAAAAGACCTATTACAATGGAGGGGGGGAAAGGGAGAGGGATGAACATTATCTGAAGCTTGATCTCATCAGTTTGGGCTCTAAGAGGGAATAACTTAGTCATTCAGTGGGATATAGAAATTTATTTAATACTATAAAGAAGTAGGAAGAGAAAGAAGAAAAGGAAAAGGAAGGATAGAATAGAGGGAAGGGCAGAACTACTAGGAAAAAAAAACAAGAGGAAAGCAGAGGATTAATAGAAGACAAGGGAGTGGATGATGTGAATTTAAGAAAAACATTACTAAAAAGAAGGAGTAGGGGTGATAGAAGATAAGGTAGTGGGTAGGATAGGTTTAGGTTAAAAAAAAACCACCACTAAGTACAGAGTGGAAAGGGAGAACAAAAGTATATATAGGGAAGAAAATAGAATGAAGGAATATACAAAGCTGGTAATCATAACTGTGAATGTGAATGGAATGAACTCTCCTATAAAATAGAAGCAAATAGCAGAGTGGATTAAAAAACAATCCTACAATATTTTGTTTACAAGAAACACAACTGACACAAAGAGATACATACAGAGTAAAGATAAAAGCCTGGGACAGAATTTATTATGCTTCAGCTAAAGCAAAAAAATACAGGGGTAGCAATTCTGATCTCAGATAAAGCAAAAGTAAAAATAGATCTTATTAAAAGAGATAAGAAGGGAAAATACAAAACTCTAAAAGGACCTCAACCTTCCCCTGTCAGAATCAGACAACTCTAACCCAAAAATAAACAAAAAAGAAACTGGAGAGGTTAACAGGATTCTACAAACCTTAGATATAATAAATCACTGGAGAAAGTTGAATAGGGACAGAAAGGAATACACCTTTTTCTCAGCGATACATGCATGGCATCTACAAAAAAATTGACCATGTATTAGAGCATAAAAACCTGAAGGATGTCCTTCAATTGCTGTGGTGCGTGAAGGTAATGGAATATTATTGTTCTATAAAAAAATGACAAACAAGCTAGTTATAGAAAGGCCTAGAAAGATTTACATGAACTGATGCTGAGAGAAATAAACAGAACCAGAAATACATTGTACATAATAATAGCAAGAATATGTGATAATCAACTATGAAAGTCTTGGTTCTTCTCAGTAATTCAGTGATCTGAAATAATCCCAATAGACTCTGGATAGAAAATGCCATTTGCATCCTGAAAAAGATCCAAGGAGACTGAATATAAATCAACCCATGCTGTGTTCACTTCTTTTTTCTGTTTTTTAAATCTCTCCCATGGTTTTTCCCTTTTGCTCGAATTTTTCTCTCACAACATGATTCATAAAGCAAGGTGTATTAAAAGTAAATAAACTTTTAAAAAAGAGAGAGAAAGAGATTCTGTGGGTACCAGCTCAGCACTGGGGATGCCTGTCCGTTGTCTTCTAATTACACATTTTCTAAATAATGCTTCTCAGAAACTTTTTTTTCCCATTAAATATTTTGAGATGTATACTACAGCTCCCTTGTGCCCACCATACACTTCTCTATTGTCCCCTGGATTAGTCACAATGTCACTTCTTTTTAAGATTGTCATGTTCCATAACCCATAATTGTTTAATAAAATTACTACTTAGTGTAGTATAAAATTATCACTTTCACACTTGCTTTAAGTAGTAATCTAGAGGTCTTCAAATATAATGTGATGGTCATTCCTTAGGATGTGATAGAGGAAATCCCTTTTCAGATAAGATTTGAATTAGGTAATTTCTGAGGTCTCTTCCTAGCTCTGACATTCTATGAAAATATATTAAAACAGAAGATTGTAATAAAGTGGGACATAATCATAATTTTTCTTAATTTAAAAAAAAATTTCTAACCCTTTTCCCCCACAATAACTATGTTGAGGAGAAAATCTAGCTTTTATGCAAAGTCACAGTTAGTATTAAGTATGACAAAAACATTATTTAAATATTCTTACCCTGAGGTTGAAGTATAATAATTGGATATGAGATTGTCCACAGAGAGATGGTGCCAATTGATGAGTTTATAGAAAAACGGATTTTTCTTCCTGATTTTCAAAAGCCCCTTTTCAAGGGATATGCCCTATAAGAGGCATATCATTAAGAAGACAAAAGATAACTACTTATGAAATCTCAGTGATTGTACCTACCAAGACTGGACTGATTTAAGAACTTACCCATTGGTATCTTCTAGGGATAGGTGTTAGTGTTAGTGACTGGGGCTACTTCCAAGATAAATTGATTGTCTGGGTCTCATAAAAAGATGAATGGTTGGGGGAGGAACCATTCCTTTTTGCCAATCTATAAAAGTGTGCCAACAGAATGGTTTAGCCATTTGGGGCTCCTTTTTCACCTTGGGTTTATGCTCCTGAAAGAACAACAAATCTAAGGAAGGACCTATGTTCTGGATGGGAGGGAAGAAAACTATACATACTCATGTTTTTTCCTCATGAACTACTTTGGGGTAGAAGTACATGGGCACCATGTGTTTGCCCCCAGTTTTTAAAGTCAAATTCAGAGACTTGGCAGCTGATTCTCCAGCCCAAGAGATGGCAGAAAAAATGGAGTATCCTAGAGAAGTGCATAAAAGCTAAATGTGTAGGCCCACCTAGCCACAGAGTTTATGAGTAATCCTATTGGACCTCAGCATATGAATATGAGGTATTGATTTTCCTAGGCGGTGCAATCCCAGGATCTAACCTTTTAGTCAGAGAAAGGAGATTTCTTCACCACTGTTGATCATCAGGATTGACTCAACCCCAAATTCCAGAGGAAAAAAGGAGTGCCTAAGCATTCTACCTTTAGAGAGAGAGAGAATTTACCCAGTCCTAAATTTCCCCCATGAATAACTAAAGGATCAAAAGTGCAAGATCTGTACTTTGTTCCCTGCTATTATTATGAGATTACTAAATAGGACAGGTCAGGTGAGAAGGGAAAAGTTGCCTGTTGAATAATTTCCCCACCATCACCACACACAGTGTTTAATTTCCAACAGGATTTCAGACTTCAAGGTTGGCACTCAAAACTGGAAGGAATTGTGTACAAAGCTAACTATAGAGTCACCAAAATGTCAGAATGTTTCCCCTTAAGCAACTCCTAAATTCCATTTCCTTCTGAGAGAAATCTAAACAGTAGTCTAGTATTGAATTAGTCCTAACGAGGCAATGTGGTACAGCATGAAGCTTTGGCTCTGGTGTCAGAAAAATTGAGTTCAAATCCATCCTAGTGTTTGAATTTGTACAATTCACCTTACAGCCCCCCTTCCCAGCTGGGTTTGAGGAGATAGAATCAGGAGTTCTCCATTAACAATCACTTGTTGAGTACCTACCAAGGTACCAAGTTATCAATACAAAGAATAACACAATATCTATCTATTTGAAAATAAAAAAAATTTAGTTGTCAAGTAGAAAAATAGTATCCATCAGACAGGGAGAAGTATATTGATTGTATGTTACTGTGAGCATTTTATGTAGAGGTTTTTTTACTTTGTTTTTTTTTTGTATCTTTTTATATGTTCTAGTAAGTCCTTTGTGATTTCTGCATTTTTTTAAAGGATAAAATAAAGACCTTATTTGTCATTTTGAGTGTTTACATGGAACCTGGTGACTCACTTGTCCACATTTGTGGCAGCCTATACATGAGCTATATTTGGATATTTTTCCTGAATAAACTGTGGGGCTATAATAATCTAAGGAGAATGTCTTTTTGAGAAAGGTCCTCAAGATCAAAACTACCCTGTGTCACCCCAAAGCTGTGGGTGCCCTAGCTTATCATTCTCCCCCTAGTAAATGTGAAGCACAAATTAAGCTTCAGGCTCAAATAAAATTATTCTTTTGTTCCCCTATACACTCAATCTGGAGCTTAGTGCTACCTCCCATTGGGCCTAGCAGTGGTAATTTAGAGAAGGGAGAAATCATTATAGGCTGGCACAAACAAAGTAGGTTTCAGTGGAGGATGCAGGATTTATTTGACCTAGAAGGCTGAATTGGACTTGGACAGTTGGGGATGCCAAAGGAGGTCTAAAAAGGAGAAAAATAGCTTAAGTAAAAACAGAGAGGCAAATTGAACATAGCATTAGTAACAGTGATAGAAAATATTACATTAGACAAGAGAAACAAAATCCCAAGGAGAAGCACTCTTCTACTGAATTCTCTTGGCTTGATTTCATGTTTACAATGACCATAGACACAACACACACGTGCTATCTACCCCTGCTTTGCTGCCAACATTAATGTAACTTTTAGTCACTGGGAGGGATAGTAAGTACAAATGTATGGTTTCCAGGGAAATAGAAGTAGAGAGCTAACTATGAAAATTTGTGCCTTTATCAACCTTACACCATTATATAAGTATGAATTAATTTTTGTGGGGAGGCGGAGACAAATGCAAAAATCCTCCAAATAAAGGGCTTTGGCTTAAATAAATAAATAAAAGTGCGAAGAGTCCAGTGAGTCACCAAAGGAATATGAAAATGATCTATGATTGTGCCAGGAAGAAAACTTCAAATTTTCCAAGATTTACTCACCAAAAAAATATAATGTCTTTGGCCATCTCTGCAACTGGTCTTCCCCAAAAGCAACAAAGAGTTAAGACTATGAGTAGATGTTTTTAACTGATGGAGGAATGACAATTTTCAGTTCAAGGGGACCGGGAACATTGCCTAAGTTTTCCTGGAAAAGTATTATTGCTTGTTTGTTATTTCTCTAGAGTTCAGAAAGTATGACATGAAAAGATGTTCTCTCCCCAAGTGATGCAGCATGACCCAAGCTTACATATCCCTTTTCATAGTATTAACTCCTCCTAGGAAAAGCATAAGCTTCTTTTCAGTGGGAGATCTTTGCCTTTATGTTTCATGCTTCACTTAACAAGATTAAGAGTGCAAAGGGTTGTTTAATACTGTGCTCATAATGTCTATAATCTGCTTCTGGGTAAGGAAAGACAGATAGCACATTGACTTCGAGGTTCCAAAAACTATCCTTTCCATAAATATGATTAACTGAGAGTGTAGATTGACATGTCTTATTTTCATGCTCTTTAATTTTGTAACCCTTGACTTAGCACTCTTAACCTTTTGGCAGATGTAGACTTGTTCCTATCTTGGGGATATCCCCAGCCAGAATTTACATTAAGAAATCGGAGTCTTCACTGATGTGAATGAAGAGTCTCCTCAGTCCTGAACAAACAATGCGAATGTGTGCAGATCAATCTTTATTTCACCCACAAAAAAATGAAGAAAGAACACAGGATTCACAGGAACCTGTTTTAAAAATGCAGAAAACATATCAAGAACTCTCAATTTCCTTATAAAGAGCCTTTACCCCTATTCAGGAAATACCTCAGTGTTTTAGTGAGTCATTCTTGGACTCCACACAGACTCATATAGACATTTAGCATTAAATTAAGGCTCTGAAATCTTGGTTTCCCCCAGAGGAGAAACATGTTGAGCTTCTTTAAAAAGCTAAGTCCTCTCTCCATTAAATTTATATTATACAAATAACTCACTTTAAGTGCTGAATGTGAATTCCAGTCCTTTGCATTTTCACAACATAGAGTTGATACCTTGCTACTGCTCTTCAGACCATTTAGGTCACATATAATTAGCTTCTCTTGACAAAAGTTATACTGGTCAATATTTGTTGTTCAGTCACTTTTCAGTTGTGTCCAACTCTTCTTGACCTCATTTAGAGTTTTCTTAGCAAAGATATGTTTGTCATTTCCTTTTTGGGTTCATTTTATAGATAAGAAAAATTGAGGGAAACAAGATTAAGTGACTTGCCCAGGGTCACACAGCTAGTAAGTGTCTGAGGCCAAATTTGAACTCTATCCACTGCACTTCCTAAGTATACCAGTATATTCCTCTTCTATTTATCAAAGGCTAGAAATCCAAACTCTCAAATTTAAGATTACCTACAAGGAAACTTCTGAATTTGAAGATGCTAGAGAGCTTGCGTGTGGGAAAGGATGCTGACATAGAATGAGAGTGCCTTGGAGAGAGTAGGAACTATTCCTAGACATTCTATAACTAATTCTGGTCAGTCAACCAATCAACCATATGCTGCTTAATTGGCTGCAAAGCTATTGAAAAAAGCCTATTAATTTTAACTACTTCCTTTTTGCTTCATTTGGTGACTCCTTTGTTCATAGAGTCCAATGAGAGATGATGCTATAAAGAGAAGTTGTCTCCTCTGAGACAATGTGATTCTATCAAATCCTTGGTTTGTTCTTTGTTCTTCTCTATTCTAGGTGAAGTGAGTAAAATATAGTTGAGGGGACTTGAGATAATGTCTATAGACACAAGAAAGTAACTCAATACATAGAATAAGCTTGGACCCTTTGTATTTCTAGGGATATGCAAATTCTACATCTTTCTTCTTCTTGACTCAACACTAAATGTGACCTCCATCTCTTCCTTCAACTATTATCAATCACCACACATTCAAATCCTAATTCTTCCTATAGAATTAAGTAGAAATAATCTTCTAACATATCTGAAACCCTTTCTTGTATAATTGCTCTATTATTTTAAAACTTCAATATAGCCCCTGTAGGAACTTTCTATTTAGCCATTATATAAGTCTGATAAGTTTCTCTCGCTGGGACTTTAATTCTTTCTTAGAATAAAAGTCCTTCTAGTATAAGACTGCTCTAGCTTTTTAAGACTTCAGGGACAGTTTGACACCTAGAGTCCTTGTAGGAGTCCTTTTCTTTTCTTTTATTCTTTTTAATCTTAAGAAGCTTTTAACTACTTGCTTATAATGTCATAGAAAAGGCATCCCAGGCTGATTTAGCAGACTATCAACTTGCTCTAATTTGAGACCATGGTATCTATACTATTCTCATCTTTAAAATAACTCAACTTAGAGGAATTAGGCTAGTGGAAGTATTGCCCTCCTTCTTAACTCAATGCCAAACCTGACATCTGTTGCTTCTTGCCTTCTTGAATTTGTAGGATCCCAGAATATCCATTCTTCTCTGGGGTAAATTGTCTAGGAATTCCCCTCTCTCATCACATGAACAAACACACATACACTTCTGCTGTGTGCATCTCCAGAAATTCTCAATATTCAACCATTGCCTTGAGGTCACCATTACTATTTGAGAAGGAAATCCCATATTTCTATGCTTTGTATAGTCTTAGTCTAGTAGAAAACTAGAAGCAAAAATGACTGATCAGATCTACTGAAAAATGACTTTTCTGGTAGAGTCTATCCTCTCTACAATCTGAATCAAATAATTAATCTTTGCAGCAATTCTAAACAAAAATTCACCATCCTGTAATCTTATTAAATTGATTTGGGAACTCCCTTGAGCCACTCGTTATCATTTAAAAAAAAAAAAAGTTGTTTGTTTGGGTTTTTTTCATCAAAACAAATGATAATATAAACAATTTGTATAAAGGATGACAAAAGCATCAGGATGAATACCTATATAAAATTAGGCATCTTTTTCCTTAACTTCAACTATTATCAATCACCACACATTCAAATCCTAATTCTTCCTATAGAATTAAGTAGAAATAATCTTCTAACATATCTGAAACCCTTTCTTGTATAATTGCTCTATTATTTTAAAACTTCAATATAGCCCCTGTAGGAACTTTCTATTTAGCCATTATATAAGTCAGATAATTTATCAGAGAGAGGGCATTCTGGGATGGTGGATAGTATCAACTTGCTCTGAATTTTAGACTTAAGTCTATAGTATTCCAATCTTTAATTGGATTTAATTTAACTAGGAAGAGTTGAGGCACAAGCAAATTCTACATCTTTCTTCTTCTTGACTCAACACTAAATGTGACCTCCATATCTTCCTGCAATTCCTAATTGACCATCCAAGGATTTCTTGGTATCTTTTCTACTTTATTGCAAAAAACATTTCACAAAGTGTGGAGCACTGGTCTATACAAAAAACCCATGGAGGTGATTTTCTGATCAGTGGTCCTTGGGAACTTGTCTCTAAATCACTCCAATTTTTGCTCTCAATAGGCAGCTAAAATTTAAGAATTGATGTCTTTATTAACCTCCAAAAGCTTAGAAAATAATTAAATAGAAGATAACACAAATTTTAAATGGTGAAAAGTGATTTCTCTATAAATACCAAAATGGTTTCTAAATGTCATGGAAAGAGCAATAGACTGCAAATCACTGGATATACCACCCAGTGCAAATTCTCTGGCTTTCCTGGCCCTTAATCTCTTCATTTGTTTATTTCTAAAATGTGGGGGAGAGAGGTAAGAGGGAACTAAATTCAAAACTGAAATCCATTGCAGTTTTTAGCAATCTATGAATCTATTGATCTGTATCTTAAGGGTGAGGTTGACTAGAACAGAACTTCATCAGAGGGAGCTTAGCTTATTAGCACATGTCTTGGAGAAATGCCCAGCTAGTTGAGAAACTAACTGGGCTTCAGTGTATGAAGAAATGTGTTTTCCTTTAACTCTGAAATGCCAGATAATGAGTCTGTTGGCTCAAAAATTTCCTCACTGGCATTTAGGGGACAAAATTTGCTTCTGGTAAGGTTTCCTTTTCAATTTCTCTTCTTTTTTTTTTTTTTTTTTTTTTCTTATTCCTCAATTTTCCATCAGGGTGCACAGCTGAAAGACTTATTGTTTTAATTTTTAAAATATATCAGCATATTGTGTGAAGCAAGTATTTACATTAATTTATAATTTAATAAATAAAATAATTCACATTCTTTTCTAGTCCCAAACATGATTGTCATTTTTCTCTCTAAGGAAACTATAACTTATCAAGCCAAAAATCATTATTTTTCATAACTTAAGAAAATAAAAATTCAGTCTCAGGAAATTAGCAAGTTTTCTTTTTCCCCTTTCTCATTTAGAGATGGCAGTAACATTGGTAATTAGATGACTAAAAATTGTTACCATGTGTATTGGGTAGATTAAACTTGTTAGCAATAGTCACTGGAGAATACTGGGCATCACAAAAGTCTTAGTGTAGTTTTAAACTTAAAAAGTTTACAGTTTTAAAATTTAAGTCAAGATTTTTGGAACACCTTGTACTTTCTTTTGTTACCCCACTGGTAGTATTCAAATAGTCTTGACAAAGACAAGGGAATCCCACTTACCTATTCTTCCCTCTGATTAGCCAGAGTCTAGCAGGAGCTTACCCAACTGTTTTGGCCAGGTGTATCCTAAGAAGCATCTTCTCCAAGCATATAACGGCATCAAAGTGCAAAGTTCAGGACCAATAAGTATAACATGGCCTATAGGAATTTAACTCTACATTGGTTCAGTTAAGAGGCCTGTGTGAAGCTATCCCTGGAGAATTGACTTAGCCAGAGATACAGGTTTGTAAGTCTCAATGAGGCTATATAGGAGCTCTACAAGAAGGCTGTCTCAGAGACCATAAACTTATACTGGATAGTATTCACTTTACAAAGACACAAATGCTTAGAGACTAGGAGAGATATGATTTATTGGTATTCTTCAGAGACTAGAGCTAGGAGTGGTATGATTGCTAAGGTCTCAAACTCAGAGAAAGTTGGTAGCATTGGTTAACCAATGAAATGCCTTTTCTCTTTTGAAAAGCTATGAATGTGACTTCTTCAAGGTCTTCAAGACCTTCAAGACATCATTCTTCTCGCAATGATCTAGCTTTTTGAGCTAGAAATGTTTCTGGAATTGACATCTCACTTTTCATGTCAGATTTGAGATTTAATATGAGATTTAATCAAGAGAGACATAATCTATTGTCAAAGAACTTTTATTTGCCTTGGGCAGTTCAACTGCTGTTAAATCACAGTCACCCATCCTATACAAACAAAAAAAAAAAATTAATTTCACATTTGTTTTGCTCTTTCAAGGAATTTTAGATGATGAATAGGATTTCTCATTATCCAAGCAGACCAGTAAAATAGGTTAAAGAGAAGAGGAAACAGACCATTCTACAAATGAATGTCAGTACTGTTCTTGTTGTCATGTTGTTTCAGTTGTGTTCAATGCTCTGTGACCCCATGTTCTGATTTTGGCAAAGATACTGGAATGATTGCCATGTATGTAACTCTACAATATAATTGGGAATCTCAATATATGGACTTTCCCCAGTAAAGCACTAACACAAGTTATCATAAGTGACATAAGTAGGGGCAAGTGGGATTGCTTCCAAAGTCATATCATTACTTTTAACATGTTTTTGTTTTATTTTTAATAAAAGCTTTTAATTTTCAAAATACATGCAAAGATAGTTTTCAACATTCATCATTGCAAAATACTGTTTCAAGTTTTTCTCCCTCCCTTTCCCACACCCTTTCCCCTAGACAGCAAGCAATCCAATATATGTTTAAACATGTGCAATTATTCTATACATATTTCCATATTTATCATACTGCACAAGAAAAATCAAATCAAAAAGAAAAAAAAAAAATAAGAAAGAAGAAAAAGCAGCAAATAATAACCAAAAATGCACAAATACTATGTTGTGATCCACATTCAATTCCCACAGTCCTCTCTGGATGCAAATGCCTCTCTTCATCACAAGTCCATTGGAATTGACCTGAATCATCTCATTGTTGAAAAGAGCCACATCCATCAGAATTGATCATCGCATAATTTTGTTGCCATTACAATGTTCTCTTCATTCTACTCATCTCACTCAGCATCAGTTCATGTAAGTCTCGCCAGGCCTCTCTGATCATTCTGCTGGTCATTTCTTACAGATCAATAATATCCCATAACATTCACATATCATAACTTATTTAGCCATTTCCCAACTGAAGAGCACCCACTCACTTTCCAGTCCCTTGCTATTATAAAAAGGGCTACTACAATTACATTTTACACATTTTTCCTTTTCTTTAAGATCTCTTGAGATAACAGATCCAGTAGAGACATATCAAAGTGTATGTACAGTTTTATAGCCCTTTGGGCATAGTTCCTAATTGCTTTTCAGAATGGTTGGATCAGTTCACAGTTCCACCAACAATTTATTAGTGTCCTGGTTTTCCCACATCCCCTTCAATATTTATCATTATCTTTTCCTGTCATTTTAGCCAATCTGAGAGGTGTGTAGTGGTATCTCAGAATTATTTTAATTTTTATTTCTTTAATCAATAGTGATTTAGAGCATTTTTTCATATGACTGGAAATGGTTTTAATTTCTTCATCTGAAAATTGTTCATATCCTTTGACTGTTTATCAATTGGAGAATGGCAAAGCTATATCATTTCACACCTAACTCATTCTCCTGTTTTCTATAGTCTACAGAGAACAGTGGACTGTGTTGTAATTAATTAGCTATTTAATTGCCCATTTAGGAGGAGTATAGTTCATATTGTAGCCACCAAGTCATGCTACCCTGGAGCCCAGGCTAATGCTTATGTCAAAAAGTAATTGGTGGCTCTCCCTAAGGTTTCTCAAAGCCTATAGTGTATCTCACTGTTCACCAGATTCAACTTTGTTAATGTTAATGTTAAACTTAACTCTTCCTCCCTCCCTCCCTCCCTTCCTTCCTCCCTCCCTCCCTCCCTCCCTTCCTTCCTTCCTCCCTCCCTTCTTCCCTCCCTCCTTCCCTTCCTTCCTTCCTTCCTTCCTTCCTTCCTTCCTTCCTTCCTTCCTTCCTTCCTTCCTTCCTTCCTTCCTTCCTTCCTTCCTTCCTTCCTTCCTTCCTTCCTTCCTTCCTTCCTTCCTTCCTTCCTTCCCTTTAGATTCTATGCAATATAAGTAATATTGGTATTTAAGGGGACCCTTAAAATGTTGGGGTTTCAGACCAGTGTTGGGAACTGTATCAAAAGAATTTGCAGGCTCATATCCATCTCCAGCCAAGAGTCAAAATTTATTGTAATTGTGATGCCAATTAAAGCAGACTAGTTTTCAAAAGAAATTAGCAAAGGACCAAGAGCAAGAAAGTAAATTTATAGGAAAAAGTTAGAGAAACCAGGTCTTTCATGTCACTGATTTTGCTAATTTTGTGGTCTGGTACTCACTGTGTGCAGATATGGTGCCCCTAATTCTCTGGACAAAGTTCCCAGAGGAGAACATTCAGGAGATGTGTTTTAGGCCTGAAATGTCACTAGGTTAAGTGGAGAGCACCCAATTTTGTTCTGCACCTGTGTTAACTTTAAGCAGCTCATTTTTGTTGAGCATTAGTCTCAGAAACTCTGTTAATCACTGACCAAAAGACTATTATCTGACAACCAGCAATATAGAATAAACTGAGGCAGGATAACTTAGGAGAAGAAATATATCATTTCTAACTACATCACTCCCAAGGCCAGGTGATCTTAGGGATACAGAGTCTTGATTTTATTTAGCTTTCTAGGGTTTGGGGCTAGGGATTGATTAAGGGGCTAATTTTCAAATCAACAAGGATGGTGATTGTTTCCCAGACCAAAGGGATTCCCAGATCAATGGGAGGTGGGAGTTTCCCATGGAAACCAGGTAATTTTCCCAGATCTGGGAATAACTAATATATAGTATTGATTATGTGTCAGGCACTGTGCTAAGTACTTTTCAAAGATCTAATTTTGGTCATCTGATTATTTTTTTGAACTTTAAAAGAGATGTTTAAGTAGTATATGATTTTAGATGATTTGCAGGGTATTTAATTTTATTCTCTGGAAGAATAAAATGGAGGATTGTATAGGAAATCACAAATTTTTTTCCTCCCTTCTCCCCACCCTCTCCCCTAGAATACAAGTAAGCCAAAATATGTTAAACATCAATTCTTCTATACATATTTCCACAATTATCTTGCTGCACAAGAAAAATCAGATCAAAAAGGAAAAAAATGAGAAAGAAAACACAATGCAAGCAAACAAAACAAAAAGAGTGAAGATGCTATGTTGTAATCCACACTCAGTTCCCACAGTCCTTTCTTTGGGTGTAGATGGCTCTCTCCATCACCAGTCCATTGGAACTGGCCTGAATCACCTCGCTGTTGAAAAGAGCCATGTCCATCAGAGTTGATTATTGGATAACCTTGCTGTTGCTGTGTACGATGATCTACTGGTTCTATTCACTTCATTCAGCATCAGTTTATGTAAGTCTCTCCAGGCCTTTCTGAAATCATCTTACTGCTGATCTATTTCTTGCCACTGGACTCAGATGGCTCTGGAGGAGAAAGTGAGGCAGGTGACCTTGCACAGTCTCCCTCACTAAAATGCAGGTCACTTGCCTCTCATAGCATCACCTTCCTGATGCCATACAAAAACAAAGGACAAACAAGAATTTAGAATCTATCTGAATCCTTAGGGAGGATCTAGAACTAATATAATCTCCCAGTAATGATTCAGGCTAAACAGGATTGCCTAGTGTGAGAAATAACTCCACTGGACTTGGACTTGGGAGGGATGAAGTTAAAAGTCCCATTTTATTGCACAACTGGAGCAGCGGACATGCCATAGAATAGGCACTTTTCATTCAAGTTTCATTTCCCTACATTTCTCTGATTTAAGTTTTGTAACTGTGGAAGCAACTCTCAACCAATTCTGACATTGGGGTTTGTCAACTAACATAGAACAATTAGGGAGCAATAACTCAAACAAAGGAGTCCTAGGGTATTGGTTATATCATGGAGTTTCATTCAGTATGACTGAATTTTTTTTTAACTTTTTGAAAGAGTCCAATACAATTTGGAAGTTAAACATATTTTCTTGACTCTTTTTGGACCTAGACTATTAGCTATATCATGTAGTAAATTAGGATAGCTAGTCCAAGATTTTATTTTTGTCTATGTGAAGAGTTAAAAAAAAATCTGAAAGACCAAAGTTTTGGGGAAAATTATAATTAATTTTTATCAACCAGGGCTAACAAAGGGTTAACCAAAAAAAGGCTAATTGTTAACAAGAATTAGCTTAGGAATCATGGCTACTTCTTACAGCTTACCAGCCCTAGGACAAGTGGGTGTTCCAGTAGAATGCAATTAATTAATTAGTTAACAATTAATGAAAGGTGAACTTTACATAGAGAATGTGATCAGTTCAATGAGGCACTGAGTGTCACACTTCATTGCAGGAAAAAAGAGACTTTCTCTATACCCCGATGACCCCTACTCTTGGGCAATCTAGACAAAAGACCTACCTCCACCCAAATTTGCCAGACTGGAACACTATGGGCAGGAATTCACCTTAGATTAAATTCTTTAAATTTGAATGGCATCTGACCAGGATTGAGGAGAAAGTTCAACCTTCAGAGACTGAGCTTTTGAAATGAGGACTTTTGGAAAGGGGAGAAATAAATGGTTATTATTATTTCTTTCATCTGGTGACAAGGACTTGGGTTGATACCACCAACCTCAAGTTCCACATGCCTTTTAAGAAAGCCAACAAATCTTGGGGGTTCATCTGGGACAGTGGAGTATTTTGTTTTTAGAACCCTTAGCATAGAATGGATCAGGGCGGTTTGTCTAGGAAGGTGAGGTCTTAGATAGCTGGATGGGTTTATCAGAGAAAGTTTGAAGCACTGATAGGATAGTATTCCCTGAGGCAAGCTGGAAAGGGCGGATAAGATCTTCTCAGCCTAAAGTGAGCCTTTTGTTCTTAACTATTCAAATGGAATTTTGATTACAGTCCCACCCCAGGTGGAAGTCTTTAGAAATCCCACTTTATTGTATGCAATCAGAAAGTTATGTTTCCCCCATATAATATCTGCTCATGTTACTGGTTGTTGTCCTTCATCTTCCAAAATGACATCACTAAGTTAAAGTCAAGTTAGTATTTCTGACTATGGTTGTGTTGTGCCACAGTTCCCTTTTAATGTCCTGACCCAGTTTCCCTAATTGTCCTATTCAGTTATTCTGCCTCAGGTTATAAACATTCCCTCTTAATGTTTGATGGGATAAAGGTCTTTATCCATTTTAGATGTCATTAGAATATCAGGAGCCTCTCCGGTACCTCCCTCCATCTTGTTATCCTAGGTGCCTCCCCCCATTAGGTCATCCCCATTCAGGTACCTCCCCCATTATCATATAGTCTCCCATATCATACAATCAATTCTAAACTTCTTAGGAGAGACATGAACCAAAATTTGCACCCAGATCCTTTAGTTCTATATTTGTGGCTTTCTCATCTGTACCACACCCCAAGGTTACCTTCATGGCACTATGATGATACACAATAGTAGGAGAAGAAAGAAGTAAATGAGGAAAAATAAAAGAGATTTTTCAAACAAAAACATGGCCAATGAGACCAAGAAAACAGGGTTTAAATCCAATGTCCTGAGAAAAGTAAGAAATGGGATAACTCCAGAAAAAAAAATGGAATATGAATTTTTAAACAGAAAAATTAGAAATGAAACAGACAGGCTGTTTCTGGCATGTGCACATGTGTATTAGAGAAGAAGTTTATATGGAGCTCTTGTTTTTTGTGGTAATAAATATGTACATACGTGCATGTGTGAGTTGAAACTAGTCTCTGGAAAAGTCATCTGTCTGGGAACTGGGAGACCAGAGTTTTAGACCCAACTCTGCAACTAACTGTTGTGTGACCTTAAGACAGTCATAGACAAAGCTACCCTTTCTTCATCTTTAAAAAGAGTGATTGTACTAGATGATTTCTAAAGACTTTATTCCTTCTTACTATGGCGTTCTAATTTTTGATCTATGGCTATACATATATATATATATATATATATATATATATATATATATATATATGTATACATATATGTAAGTAAGTATGTATGTATGTAAGTATTTGCTTTGGAAATTATAATTTTGTATTTATTTGGTTTTTTTCTTTGGAAATTAATGATTTAAATAGGTCAGTCAGGAATTGGGACATAGGGGGATAGCCTGTTCATGCTTCATTTGGATTCACATAAAATTCAGCATCTGGTCTCCATCGACTGCTCAAGAGAGAACCAAGGGAATTAGCCTGTTAATATTAAATGGATTTTCCTGTACCCACAGATAGCTCTTTTCATTCTGTACCAAATACTTAGAAAAATGGCTTCAGAATTTCATCTGATCATCTCCTGCTCATCTTTTTTCTTCCTCTCTTCTTCTCTCCCCTCCTCCCCCCAGGACATTCATCTTCTTACAGCTTTTTATCTTAGGATCATAACTTTAGCATGGAAGGGTTATTAGAAGCCAAATGATACAATGCTTTCATTTTACTGATGAGGAAACTGAGGACCATGAGGATGAAATAATTTAATCAAGGTCAAAAAGCTAATAAGTGACAGAATCAAGGTTCCTAGCTGGGTTCTTTCTCTCTAAGTCTAGCAGTTAGATGTCACATAGTGCTAGCCCCGGAATCAGAAAACTATGAGTTCAAATCTGGTCTTAGACACTTAGTAGATGTATGACCCTGAACAAATCATTTAACCCTATCTGCCTTAATTTCCTCATCTGTAAATCAGCCCAAAAAGGAAATGACAAATCACCCCAGGATCTTTGCCAAGAAAACCCCAAATAGTGTCACCACAACAATGGTTGTGTTTTGTGTCCTCGCTTGCTGCTATAGCTACAACCAGAACCAAAGATTTTCATGAATTAATTTTTCTCCCTTACTTTGGCTAGAGTAAGCAGCTACAATAGCATCTGGGTTATGGGAAAGTCTTCAGAGGATTGTGAGTCAAGGGAACAGAATTCCCTTTCCAGCTCACACCTTGGGTCCTCCAGACAGAAAAAAATACTCAGAGACTGACACAGTCTCAGGGAAGGATATTGAGAAGATAAGGCAGCAATCCTTCTGGGCAGAACTAAAAGGGACACCCAGTTCTTTCCAAGACAGCAACAGAATCCTTCCCCCAAACTTCACCCATTTTTCCTGATTCACCAAGTCAAAAGCCTGAACCTTTTTCCCAAGTCTACATGTGGATGCTAATTTTCATGATACTTCTCTCCTTCTTGGATGCTATTTATATTCCAATTTAACCTGATTTCACTTTTTTTTTATTATTGTTCAGTCACATCATGCCTGACTCTTCATGATCCCATTTGGGTCAAAGATGTTGGAGCGTTTTGCCATTTCCTTCTCCAACTCATTTTACAGAAGAGGAAATTGAAGCAAAAAAGATTAAGTGATTTGCCCAGAATTATCACATAGCTATTAAGTGTCTAAAGTCAAACTTGAACTCATGAAACTAACTCTTCTGATTCCAGGCACAATGTTCAAACCACTTTACCACCTAGGCACTTCCATTTTCTTTTATGTAGTAGACCAGCCAATAATGGGGAAAGAATATCTAGCTTCCAGCAAGAAATCCTGATGGATGAATTTGTGCTACTTTGTGGCTTTAAATTTGGTAAAACACTATAAATGATCCCATTGTACACATTGATGAATCTTGCCTATATGTACACAAGGATTCTAAAATGCAAAGGAATAAAAAGTGAGAGAGAAAAAGGAGGAAAACCTCACTTAAGGAATAATTCGTGGAGGTGGGAGCATGGAGGGAGGACTGGAATTTCATAGCTAATTATGGAAACTGCCTTCATCAATAGAGCCAAGTAGGAAGAGTTTGCTATCTAAAGTCTTAGAGTAAAGGTTCTTATCTTGGGGTCTGCAGAACCCTAATGGATCCCTGGAGGGAGAAAAATTAAATCTTTATTTCAATATAATTAGTTGTAATCCTATGTGTTTTATTTTAGACATTTAAAAACATTCTGAGAAAGGGATCCCTGGCTTCACTAGACTATTAGAGAACTTTATGACACATGAAAATATTAAGAATCCCTTTCAGAGAGTTGTCCAAGGTCTCCAATTCTATGTTCTGTGCTAGGTGGTGTAATAGATAAGAGTATTGGACCAAGAGTCAGGAAGACTCAACTTCTTGAGTTCAAACCACTCCAGTATCTTTGCCAAGAAAACACCAAATGGGATCATAAAAAGTAGGACTCAACTGAAAAAATATGACTGACTGAACCATAATTATGGCTTGCAAAGATAAGGGTTCCCCTTCCCACTGCAGGGATTTCAGACAGTCATGATATTCAAGCTGAAGTTCATCCAATTATTCATGAAAGAAACAGATCAAGAGAAGACAAGAGTACTCAGGAAAGGAGAAAGGCCCATAAAATTCTTCAATTTACATAATATATTACTTTCAAATCTACTTTGAGTAGAACATGGACATTTTATGGAAAATTATGAACAGTATCTATGCAGAATGAGAAGGTATGTGTGATTTGTAGTCTGAACTCACATCCAGCAAGTGGAATTCCAGATTCACTGAAACATTTACTGAAAGCAGAAATAAGCTCTAAGAAAAAAATCTCCCCAAAATTCCATTCCACCATAAGAAACCCTTTTTTCTGGCTCTTCAAGAATCCTTTATCTTTTTTCTCAAGACTTCTAAGATGTGTTCTAGATTAGGAACTATTGCCTAAATAATAGGATAACATCTTAATTAATAGCAAGCTCAGACTAAGAATAAAAAAAAAAAACATAAACAGATTAAATGATTAATTAAAGGAGAAAGGAGGGAGGAATTATAGATCGTGGAAATGGAAATATACAATTTTGCTGGCCCAGAATGAATAGTAGAATTCTCCTTCTTTTCAAATTTACAATTACAAGAGAAAAAAAGAACTCTTTCCAGTGAAGGCCAGCACAGCTCTATATTGCCCTCCAGTGGTGTTTTCTTTAAAAAAAATATTTCAAGTAACAAGCATTTGTTTTCTTTCTTTTGACCTCCTAATTCCAAATGAAAAAAGAAAAGTAAAGAAAAAGAAAATCTTATAATAAATATGTATAGGCAAGCAAAACAAATTTCTCCATTGTCTATTTCTCATTCTGCATCTTAAATCTGTCAACTCTCCTACCATGAGCTTGGTAGTATAATTCATCATAGAACTTTTGAAATCATGATTGGTTATTGAATTGTTCAAAGTTCTTAAGCCTTTCAAAATTGCTTGTTTTTACATTGTTATTGTTGTAGAAATTGTTCTCCTGATTCTCAGCACTCCTCTCTTTATCAACTCATAAAAGCTTTCTCAACTTTCTCTGAAACTGAGTCTTTCATCATTTCTTATGATGCAATAAGTATTCTATTACATAATATAGCATAATTTGTTCAGCCATCCTATTTATTTCCAGAAGTATTATTCTTTCTCCTTCTAACTCATTGCACTGAACCTCATCTCCACCTGCCCTTTTGGGATAATCTCTCAGTCATGGATGGATAGTCTTTTATCTGCATTATTCAGATCCCTTGCTGTTCTTTTTCATAAATTTCATCCACATTTTGCTATTTAGTGACTTCTCTCCCATAGAACAGGCAGAAGGGAAAATCAAAGAAAAACAATGCTCTTAATATGAAGCATAGCTCCTGACACATAGTAAGCATTTAATAAATGATTATTAAATGACTAACTGACATAAGCTTTGAAAAGAGGATTTTAGAAGAGATCTTAGATATCATCCAATCAAATCTTATCTCTTTTACAAGTAAGGCAATTAAGTTCCAGAGAATTTAAGTGACTTATGCAAAATAACTTTCCACAATGCCCTGGTGCTTCTGTCTTTGAGAGTCTTACATAGTTAAATTACTAGGCTGAGTACTCTCAGAATTATTTATCAGTTATTTTTCTTGACTAATGAGAAAATAATACATATCCAATTTGTCTAGTGGATGCCATTCTTAAAATCATATATCAATATATTAAGAATCTATTATTTCTTCCATGTGAGAACTCCCTCCACTGATATAGATACAAATCACAAAATCTATAATTTAAAGTTTTAAACAATACTTAGGCTCCAAAGCATGCCTCTGATGACCTAAGACCTTATGTATCAAAGGTAGGATTTGAACCCATCTTCCTTATTCCATGTCCGATATACTATCTGCTGATTGATTGGTTAATTGACTGTAATCCTCCATTTTCAGAGAGAACCAAAATGACATCACTATGTTTCAGTATGTCTGACTATAGATGATTAGATCATTATGAGTTTGGAAGACTCTACTACAAGTTGGTCACAAATATGGAGAGGATTCTCTAAATTTGCTTATCTCATGCTTCTTTCAAACTACTTCAGTTCTGCTTTGCTCATAGAGCACAGTTCCTTCTTTAATGCAGATACATGAGAGTGGGCAGTTCTTTGTCAGCAGTCATACAATCAATTCCAAAATTCTTCAAAGAGACCATGAGAGTGTCCCTCTATTGCTTCTTCTGACCAACATGTGAGCAGAGTTGTTCTCTGTAAAATAGTCTCTTAGACAAGTATATATATTTGGCATTTGAACAATATGGCCAGCCCATTGGAATTGTGCTCTCTGTAGTGGTTTAAATACTTGGTAGTTTAATTCCAGAAAGAACCTCAGTGTCGGGAATTTTATTTTGTCAAGTGTTCTTCAGAATCTTTTCAAAGCGATTCAAATGGAAGCAATTTGGTTTCCTAGCATGGCATATTGTCCAGGTTTCACAAATGTTCACTAACATCTAGATCTTCAATTTGGTGTTCAGTCTAACACCTTTTGTCTCCCACACTTTCCTTCAGAGCCTCCCAAACTCTGAGCCAGTTCTGGCAATGTGTGCATCAATCTCATTATTAATGTGTACATCCCTGGAAAGTATACTGCCAAGGTTAGTGAATTTATCCACAATATTCAAAATTTCTCCATTTGTTATAACGGATGGTTCCACATATGGATGTTGTGATGCTGGCTGGTGGAGCACCTGTGTTTTCTTGGCATTAATTGTTAATACTAAAATTATCATGAACAGGAGAGAATCGATCATACTTTTGTGGCATCTCAGCTTCAGAGGCTGCATTGAATGCACAATTATCTGCAAACAAAATATAATGTACCAACTCCACTTTAGTCTTAGCTAATTAGACAATGCTACAATGCCTCATTTAAAATCATGTTTAAATATTTTAAAATCTAGCAAAATAATAGCTCTTAACAAAAATAAGGGGACAAATACCTTTTGCTGACATAACAAGAACACAAGGCAAAGGACACCACCTCAGATCCACTCCTCCAATGTTTCTAAGTACCTCCTTGGGGTTTATTGAACTTTAAGAAAATGGGTGTGTGTGTGTGCATATACATGTTCTGTGTGTATATATATATTGGGCATATAGGTTATGTATATTTATATGAATCTATTTAGTTGTAATTTGAAGTGTGCTATGATTAAATATCTATACAATCTTCTCTGCTCATCCTTCTCTAAGGGAGACTAGTTACTGCCAGGAAGATGCTCTTTCAGAGAAAACGTATTTGGACAGAATTATATCAGCCTCATATTATTAACCTAGGACAAATAATTTTCAAATTTAATTTGCACTCCTGATAGCTATCCCTTAATGGGGAATGAATGTCCCAAATTATATGCCCAAGTCTTGACTCCCCTTCCCATCAAATGTTCGTTACACAAAGTATGGCAAATAAAAAATAATCCGTTTATATGAGCTAATAGCAAACAGAAAAAAGAGAAGTCATTTAGAAAAGAATATACCAGACAAAACACAATGAAAAGCTTACAACTCTAACAATGCAATTTCCAACTATTTGACAATTTATAATTGTTCTGGGCAGTGAGAACTGCTCAGAATCACTCATTCTTAGCCACAGATTAAGTCTTTTAATGAAATAGATTCCACTATAATGTATTAAGTTGTAATTCAATAGAAGTATTCAAGGACAATTGAATGATCACTTGCTGGCAATAGTAAAAAAAAAAAAAAAAAAAAAAATTTACATCAGATAGGGCTAGGTGATCTCTGATATTTTTAAAGTCTGGAATCGAAAAATATAGGACTCATAATCAATAATTTATGTGAAAAAATTAGTAATACTACAAATATATCTAATAGCCATCTAAGTCTTTATAATCACACTAATTATTAATATTAGATCTAACCACATTTCAAAGCTTAAAATAGTTTAACAGACAAACTTCTTAGTTCCTAGCCTGATTCTAACCTGATGAATCCTGACCAGTTCCAGTTGATTTCTATACCATCCTGGCTTCATAGGGCCTGATAGAGATGCCAATAGCAAAGAAGGCAGTGTTAGCATCAAAGGTAGCAAACCTTTCCCTGAGGCAGAGGAAAGAAGACTGTTGGTGGGCACCTGATAAATGGTCAAAAGATATAAACAGTTTTCAAGAGAAGAACTCCAAACTATCAATTCATATAAAAATGTTCCAAATCACTTATAATTAATTAGGGGATTGTAAATTAAAACAACTCTGAGGTTACATCTCACATTCAGCAGACTGGCAAAATTGACCCCCCCCTCAAAAAAAAAAAAAAAAAAAGAAAGAAAGAAAAAAGAAAGAAAGAAAAGAGAGAGAGAGAGAGAAGAAAGAAGAAAGAAAGAAAGAAAGAAAGAAAGAAAGAAAGAAAGAAAGAGAAAGAAAACAGGTCAAATTAATGTAGCGTTAATAAAATTGTAAATTATTCTGGTCACTCTAAAAAGCAATTTGGAACAGTTACTAGAAAACACTACTGTGCATATTCTTCAACCTAGTAATACTGTTACTAAGTCTATGTTCCGAAGACATCAAAGAAAGAGAAAAAATATATGCATGTACTTTATTTATAGCAATTATTTTCATAGAAGCAAATAACTAGAATTGAAGGGGTTCTTGTTAATTGGGGAATATATAGATAAATTATGGCATATGAATATAATGGTATAAAAAGACCAAAAAAGAAGGTTTCAAAGAAAATTAGAAAGAAGTATGTGAACTGAACCAGAAGAATGATTTATATAAAACAATAAATTTTAACGCTAAATAACTTTGGGGTTTTTTTTTATATTTTTATTGATTGTTATATACTATAATGTCCTTCCCTTCCCAGAGAGCTACACTACATGATAATTGTCTTTTTAGGGAGAAAAAAAGGTCAGCATAAATGATCGATACATTAAAAAAATTCTAAAACATATACAAAGTGTAATATCTGTGCACTCCCCACCTCCATGAAGAGATAGTTTGAAGATATCTCTTGGATTCCATTTGTAACGTGCTCTCCTGGCAGTTACAATTACTATCTGTCCTAGACCCACCAGAGTACCTTTGACCACTGTCCTTTGCAGTGTGAACTCTACCCGGCTTGCCTCCTCTGAGGCCTTCTAAGGTTCTGGCCACAATCTCTTGAATCTATAGCTTAATAACCGGTAGCGCACTCAAGAACAGCCACGTGTAATCTTAAAAGCCTTTATTATACCTACTCACATAATGCCCTAACTGATGCTCTGACTTGTTGGTTCCCTAGTGAACACCTGGTCAGAAGACCCATGTGTTCACTACCAAAACCCTTACCTCTTTTGGCTACCCATCTTGGCTTGGCCACCCAGGCCAAGTGGAAATGATAAGTTCCTCAGTGGAACTCATAACTAACCAAGAGAAAGGGAATATCCCAGGAGGTGGGAGTATGCCATTAACTGGCAGGCTAAATCCTAAAAAGAGATTTAGCATCCTAAAAGAGTTAGTTAGATAGAAGGATGAGAAAGACATCATGAGGCAGAACACTGTGATGGGCTTAACCCAAAAGGGAGTCAGAAAAGATGGTGTAGGCCATGAGCAGATTTATAGGGGAAATTTAATATTGGGGGATTGAAATCATAACTTGGCTTTCTGATTGGATACAGTAAAAGTAAAGTTATCTAAGACCTCCACAGGGGCAGGACTTTAAGACTGAGCTGATCCCCATCAGTGCCCTTCCCTGCTTGCCTCAAGGAGTAATCTTATCAGTACTTCAGGCTTTCCTGCCAACCCTCCCAGTTACTCAGGACCTCATCAACAGTAATATTCCATTATATTCATGTACCACATTTTATTTAGCAAATTGTCAGTTAATGAACATTCACTTTTTTTTTCCATTTCTAGCTATAAAAAAAAAAAAAAAAGACTATAAATATTTTAGAGTATATGGGCACTTTCTTCTTGTCAATGACTTTTTTGGAGTATATACACTCAATAATGGATTCTCTGGTTCAAAGGTATGAACATTTTATTTTATTTTTTAATAATAGCTTTTTATTTTCAAAATCCATGCAAAGAGAGTTTTTAACATTCATCTTTGCAAAAGCTTATATTTCAGATTTTTCTCCCTCCCTTCCCCTACATCCTTCCCCTAGGCAGCAAGTAATCTGATATAGGTTAAACACGTACAGTTCTTGTAAAGATATTTCCACATTTATCATGCTGAAAAATCAGATCAATCAGATCAAAAAGAAAAAAAAAGAGAAAGGAAAAAAAAAGCAAGCAAACAACAACAATAAAAGGTAAAAAGACTATGTCATGATCCACATTCAGTTTCCACAGTCTTCTCTCTGGGTACAGACGGCTCTCTCCATCACAAGATCATTGGAATTGGTCTGAATCATCTCATTATTGAAAAGAGCCAAGTCTATCACAGTTGATCATCACATAATCTTCTTATTGCTTTGTACAATGTTCTCTTGTTCACTTCACTTAACATCAGTTCATGTAAGTTTCTCCAGGACTTTCTGTAATCATCCTGCTGACTGATTCTTTAGAACAATAATATCCCATAACATCCATGTACCATAACTTATTCAGCTTTCCCCAACTGATGGATATCCTCTTAATTTTCAGTTCTTTGCTACTATAAAAAAGAGTTGCTACAAACATTTTTGTGCATGTTTTTTTATGATCTCTTTGGGATACAAATCCAGTGGAGACACTGTCAGATCAAAGGGTATGAACAGTTAATCTCAAATTTGCCTCCTAAACTTCTTTGCTTTACTGAATACATTTCATTACCTCCCCCTTTTTCAAGTGAGTACAGAATAGACTTGTGTTATTCAAATGTTCTTTGCTCTCCATTTTCTTCTAGTGGCTTATAGAACTTGTTTCTGAAGCTTTGGGTTTTTTTTCTGGAAGTGATCTGTGAATCCTTTCAATTGGAATTTCATTTTCTGTTTAGAAGTTCTGAGCAGTCCTCTTATTTCTTTCATTATGATGTCAAAGATTTTTGCCCCAGCAAGATAACTGTATAAATATGTATGCATATGTTGGAGTTAATATATATACATATATATATATATAATATACATTGGATTATTTTCTATCTAGGGGAAGGGGTGGGAGGAAGGAGGGAGGAAAAATTGGAATTCAAGGTTTTGCAAGGGTTAATGTTGAAAAATTATTTATGCATATCTTTCGAAAATTAAAAAGCTGTAATATTTTTTTTTTTTAATTAAAGGGGTTTTATCTCATCATATTTTGGAAGATCTGTGATCCTTAGTTGTTTCTATGAATCCTGACTTCAAGATCATGTTATGTTTTCATAGTAAAGATATTTTCTTTTAATGCTATATTTTTTGCTTCTATTATTCTAAGTTGTAATTCACTTCAACATATTTGCATTCCCAATCTATTTTTCTCTCTTGGTTTTTTTGGGTTTTTTTGGCAAGGCATGCCTCTGTACATTAAAGTTTTCTACTCTGTTTCATATTTTTGCTGTGCAGTACATAAATTTTACTTTCATAATTCTCATTTCTCTTTTAAACCATTCAGGAAGGTTGAGATTCCATATTCTTCTCAAATCCTCTGTCTTATCAAGTGTTGGATCATGTTTTTTTGCAGTATTTATTCATAGATGCGTGACATTGTTACTAGCTCTGGAGGCCACATTGCCTTCTTTTGTTACTGTTATTCCTGTTGGCTTATCTCAGTATAGGTTCAAGGTCTTTGAGACTTCTTCCTGAAATATTTAGTACTTTCAGTCTTTTATTCCCTTATTTTCCTTATTACTCACTTCCTAAGGCCTTTCCCTCTAATGGTAGTTTCCTTAGGGGGCTATATCTCAACATTCTCCTTTTACACTGAATAATTCTTTAGCCTAGGTCTCTGCCTCACAAGACTTTTGGGTGGTTAGAGTAAGCCCCAGTTAGGTGTTGTGCTTCTTTCCTCAGACTTAATGGAAAGCTGCCCACCTTCTCCCCTACACCCAGTGCTCAAATCACTCTGGCCCTTTTTGATTGACCTACAGTAGGACTCAGGTCAAGCCCCACTTGATCACTACTTGGACCCTGATGTCTCACAGAAAATATGAATATCATTTTTTCCTGTTTTGGGTCTTCCCCTCCCAAATTGATTTTTTTTTTTTTTGACTAGGTAAAAGAGGCCTCATCTCTTAAATTTTTTTTAATCTTTTTCCTTTAGCTTTTCATATTTTTTGTTTGTTCATTTTTTTTGCTGAGGCAATTGGGGTTAAGTGACTTGCCCAAAGTCACACAGCGAGGAAGCGTTAAGTGTCTGAGGTCACATTTGAACTTGGGTCCTTCTAACTTCAGGGCTGATGCTCTATCCACTGCACCATCTAGCCGCCCCTGGCTTTTTATGTTCAAAATATATACATAGATAGTTTTCACCATTCACCCTTGCAAAATCTTGTGTTCCAAATGTTTCCTCCCTTCCTTCCCCCCCACACCTCCCTCAGATAGCAAGTAATCTGATATATGTTAAACGTGCAATTCTTCTATACATATTTCCACAATTATCATACTGCACAAGAAAAATCAGATCAAATAGAAAAAAAGAGAGAGAAAAAGCAAACAACAACAAAAAAAGGTGAAAATATTATGTTGTGATCCTCAGTCAGTCTCCACAGTCCTCTCTCTGGGTGCAGATGGCTCTCTCCATCACAATATCATTAGAAATGGCCTCAATCATCTCATTGTTGGAAAGAGCCAGTCCATCAGTATAGTCTTGTTGTTGTCATATATAATGATCTCCTGGTTCTGCTCATTTCACTCAGGATCAGTTCATGTAAGTCTCTCCAGGCCTCTCTGGAATCAGCCTGCTCATTGTTTCTTACAGAACAATAATATTCCATAGCATTTATAAACCATAATTTATTAAGCCACTTTCCAATTGATGGGCATCCACTCAGTTTCCAGTTCCTGAGGCCCCATTTCTTACCCAGCCTTAATCACTGAATAGGTGGTTGCCTCCCTCAAAATGAGACCTGCTAAAGACTT
This sequence comes from Sminthopsis crassicaudata, assembly GCF_048593235.1. Classification (NCBI taxonomy): domain Eukaryota; kingdom Metazoa; phylum Chordata; class Mammalia; order Dasyuromorphia; family Dasyuridae; genus Sminthopsis; species Sminthopsis crassicaudata. The sequence continues at coordinate 143,097,592 of NC_133621.1, forward strand.
TAGCTTTAAAAGGCCAAGGTCTAGGATGCATCCACAGCCATTTGTAGTCCTCCTGATCCATATCTTGCCACTGGACCCAGAAGGCTCTGGAGAAGAGAGTGAGTGAGACTACTGGTTTTGCACAGCCCTCCTTTGCTTAAATCCAACTCATTTACATATAATAGAATCACTTCCCTGATTCCTCTTCAAGGATGAAGGATAAAAAAAATAATCCTCTTCTAATGACTCATCTTACTCCCTCTGTTTCCCAGTTCTCTGCAGTTGGGAGTCTGTTTTCTCTGAAATATCGCCAGTTCAACACTAGGTAGGACTGGTAATTCTGAGTTTCAGCCCCTTCAAAAGCTTTTACTCTCTTGGATGATGACCAACCTGGCTTTTGAAGCTTGAACAAATTTCCATAGCCTCTAGCTGGGGTCTTCCACAACATTAGAAAGTGGAAGAGGGGACTGGAGTGTAGGAATTTTGATGTAAACCTATGTAATATCCTTGGATCTACTAGTGTAACTTCTGCTCCTAAAGTAGCAAGTGAAGAGTACTGAGTGAGCTTAATCAGTGAACACTACCTGGATTTGGAGTTTGCTTTTCTACATCTTTTTGGATTTTGAGAATCCTAGGCCATGGCAACAGCTGAAATTTAATCTTTGGTGAATAATTTCTGTTTTGGAGAGGTTTGAGTGGTTATGGCGATTTGGAAGGGATGGGGGAAAGTTTAGTCTGTCATCTTGTTGCTCGTGTGATTCCAAGACAAACAACATTTTTGGAGATGGTCAATGTGGGAATTTGTTTTGCTTGACTATGTTTATTTGTTAATAGCTTTGTTTTTCTTTTTTTTTCCTAGTGTGGAAAAAATGGAAGAAGGTGAAAATAAATGATGGTTAATTGGAAAAGTAAAAATTAAAATAAAGAATAAATAGTTGATAAAGTCTAGCTTTAATGAGAAAAATAATGGGTGGATAATTGGGGAAAATATAAGTGATATTCATATAAATATAAGTGATTTTCATAAAATGAAGTTCTGACCAAATTATTTCCCTACTCAATAATGTTGATGATAGCTAGTATAGTGTTTTAAGTTTTGCAGAGCATTTTACATCCTATTTGATCGTCATAACAACCTTGTGAAGTGGGTGCCATTATCACCTTCATTTTATTGTCAAGGAAACTGAGGCTGAGAAAGGGTAAGTGAGAAAAGTTAAGCATTTTGACATAGGTTTTGAACTCAAGTCTTTCTGACTCCCAGTTTAGAAAGATGTCCTCAGGGCCACCTACCTGCCTCAAATCAGTTCCAAGTGTGTCCTTTCATCTATAGGTGAGGTGACTCCTTTGTTTGGCTTTCTAAATTCTTTACAATCCAATTATACCTTACCTTGCTTTATTACACATTACTTCCCACTCTACCAGTCCAAATTATCCATCTTAATGTTCCTCATACATAACGCTCCATCTCTGTCTCCATGCTTCTAAAATGGTCATTGCCCATGCCTGGGAATATACCCACTTCTTGCCTTTAACTATTAGAATCCTTAGTTTCCTTCAAGACTTAGCTCACATTTGGAACTGAAAATTAAATTAAATTAAAAAACAACAACAACAACAAAAAAAAACAGCTCAGCTTGAGTGGTACCTTCTATTTAAAAAACTATCTTAATTTCCCAAGGTACTAGTATGTTACCCAACACCCAAACATATTACCTCTGAATTTTTTAAAAACAAATACCTTTTTGTTTTACATAACCTACAACTGCTCCTATAATTCCTCTCCCACTTCTTTTATAGAGAGAGCCATTCCAATAAACAAAAGAAAAGTTAAAAACCAATTAACTTAGCCCAAGAGTTTGACATTATATGCAGTGTTCCATACCTGTAGCCCTCACCTTTGCAAAGGAGCCAGGAAAAAAGTGTTTCCCTGTATCTTCTCTCTGAGCTCTGGCTTAGTCATAATTTTACAACATTCAGTTTCAATTGTTTTACACTGCTGTCATTCCATCTACATTGTTATAGTTATTGTGCTTTTTTCTTTCTTGATTCTGCTTACTTTACTTTGTATTAGTTCATAGAAGTCTTTCCATGTTTCTCTAAATTTATCATGTTCGTTGTTTCTTATCACACAGGAATATTCCATTACATTCATGTATCATAATTTTTTATTTAGTCATAAATCTCCAATAAATGACCACCTATTGTTTCTAGTTCTTTCTATCACAAGTACAAGTAAAATTTGGTTCATTTTATCATTACTAGCAGTTGTATTTCTAGGTCAAAAGGTATGGATATTTTAGTCTACTTATTTGCATAATTCTAACTTCTTTCCAAAATAGTTATATCAATTCACAGCTCCACTAACAAGGCATTAGCTATTGAGCCTCCCCTTGAGATACCTGTCTATACAGACAGACAGACAGACAGACAGACAGACACACACACACACACACACAGGTTTAAATATCCCATATAGATAGATATATCTTACAAGGACATACACACACCTTAAATCTATCTTTCCACAACTCTTCTTGTATTGATTATTCCCATCTATTGATTTTTTTTGCCAGTTTGCTAAGTATGAAATCTTTTTAATTTGTTCCTTCCTTATTGTTTGTTAGTGATTTAGAGATAATATCTGATCGTTAATAGTCACAATTCTTCTAAAACTGTTGTTCATATCCTTTGACTATTTTATATATTGGGGAACCTTGTATCTACCATTCATATACTTAAATGTATAACTATTTTTCTCCCTTAATAGAATGTAAATCTCTTAATACTGGGACTATTTTACTTTTGCTCTTTGTATCACCAACACTTTCCATTTAGTGGTTCACAAAATCCAAAGAGAATAGTCTAAGGGTTCTCACTAAAAATTCTTTAATAGTAACTTAAGTAATAAACAATTATAGACATATCATATAATTAAATTTTACACTTTATAATTAAAAGTGCTAACCCTAAATTAAATTACCACAAAGTCTCTGAGATAAATTATTATTTTCTATTATTTTAATAACCTATTATTAATTAGAATCCAGGCTTTTAATTTTTTCATACAGGAACCAGCCCCTATAGCTTGGTAAGCCAGTCTCTGAAGGTTATGGCTGATAAATGAGATTACCGGAATCCTCTGGGAACATGCTTCTCAATCTTGAGCAGGACCCCACGCAACTAGGAGGCTTTATTTCTGTGCACAGTGTAACAAGAATCTAATCTAATCCCCAAAGCATTAAATTCATGGACTTGCACTCCATTGGAGCAGAGGGTAACCAACAAGCATGGTCTAGGTAGAGATGGATTCCTTTATCCAGATTGCTGAAGGCAATTGAGGCTCATGACCAAGCCATATTCTCAGCAGGAGAACTGAAGACTGTTAGCCCACCTCCTCATTAAATGTTCACCAATCAGGGTTGATTCCTTCTCTCAGGAGCATTCCCTTTTTAAAAGAAAAATACTTAAGGCATTCAATAGCTCCATTAGGTATCTTTGGTTACCAGGGAACCACTGACCATCAATGAATTGATTATTAGCTAACCTAATTAACAAATTGATTATTAATTACCCAGGAACTCTCTTTTGGGTTTTTCATTTGTCTCAGTCCCCCCCCCCCCTTTTTTTTTTTTAATTGAAAGTGGTTTAGGAAACAAAAAAATTTTGGGAACTACTGCCATAAAGCAATACCAGTACATACACCTGTGGTTAATAAATGATTTTTGATTGATTGACTATTTAAATGAGTGGATTTTACAAAATAGATATTAAGAGAAAGAATTGTGCTTCGAGAGAAACAATGAAGTTTTTATTGTCAAAATGTGCTTAGTCAGTGCATTGCCTTTAATAATGGACAAGTAGATATAATATCTACTTTATATTCGAATTAGGGACAGGCATAATACTACTTTATATTCGACGTAGGGGTAGGACCTGGACCTGAGATGTCAGTGGTATAAGAATTCCTGGATGAGGAAACTATATCAATGCAAATAAACAGTGCATCAGAATTCTAGAAAGTCATCTTGAGCATTAAGAGATGATACTACTTGTCCAAGGTCCTAGAGCCAATATTTGTCACAGAGATAGGATTCAAACCCAGAACTACATAGCTTTGAGGCCAGTTCTCTATCAACTACACCAGTTGAGATAAGGCAGAGCAGTTCTGACAATGCAGAGGTTCATCACTGTCCTATCCTTGAATTTGGCCCATCCAAAGATCAGAAAACTTTCTCTTCCAATGGCATAATAATGGCAAGAAAAATAATAAGAATGGCAAGTCTCCAAAGCCATGGATTCAAGATACTTGGCTTCAAGCCTCAGCTCTGATCTTAAGCAAGTTATTCTTTACCTCTCTGAGTCTCAGTTTCTTCATAAAGTAGAGGTCATAATATTTGTCTATCTCACAGGATTGTTTGAAGAAAGCATTGTAAAAGCCTTAAATTTCCAAGTAAATATGAGCTTTTATTGTATACAAAATGTTGCCTCCTCACGTTTCTAAGCCTATTGATATGAATAGATGGTATAAAAATAATCCTGGAGTCTGCTAAAGAAGAAATGGCATACAGAGTTTTCTGGAGCAATACCAATAAAAAAGATACAGGCATTAGTTAGTAAATGTGAGAACTCTTACTAATCTCAGGAGGAAGAAAAATTTAATGGCAATTGGTGACTCTCCAAAAAGAGGTTGAAAATTAGTCATATATAGATCCAATATGGCTAATTTGGAATTGTGCCATCATCCTAGAGCATGTCTGAGATATAATGGCCATGTCAAGGTCACTGAACTAGTGACCTTCAACAAAGGATACCAAAGCAAAAGGAAAGAGAAGTATCTTAAGTAATGTGGTTGCAGAAGGAGCTCTATGATGAACAACATAGATGTTAAAGGAAAATGGACAAAACATGAAACAAACAAAAAAGGATGAATCCTGAACAGCAGCATCAGCCTATAAGAATAATTTCAAGAAAGATAAAGTTCATAACCTGAGCCAAGAAGTCAAAAGGAGAGATACTACTAGAAACTAGGGGATTCAAAATATGCATTTCGTAGCTTAGGAGAGATTCTACAAGGCAAAATGTGAGCTTCGGTGAAGTGAGTAAAGAAAAACCAAAAGTACAAGTAACCTGTGACTAAAACTGAAATAAAAATTAGACTAAAAAAGATCAGAATTCAGTTTAAAAGTAACACCCAATCTTGGCTACAGAAGAATAATAACGAATCATATTTCCCTCCCTAAAGAAGCACATACTTAGGTACAGAACATTAAAATACTGGTTTTTGAAAGTTAAGAAATAAATTAGTGGTTAAAACTAATATGGATTATAAAAAACAAACATTTTCAGTTGCTATATACAAGACCATGATAAGTTATAAGAACACTAACCTTATTTACTTAAGAATGGAATTCTCAGAATAGTGTATTTTATTTTAGGAGGCAATTGATAAATTCTTTCATAATGTTCTAGTAATCAAGAAGGAGAAATGTAAGTTAAATAATAGTATAGCTAAGTATATTTATAGCTGATTGAATAACCACAGTCAAAGAAATTTGAATAATTAAAAGAGAGCTGTGCTATTATTATTGGTGTATTTAATTGTATAATAGGTCTATCTATATATGTGACAATTTATTGTTCAACATTTTTATCTGTGACACAGAAAAGGGGGGGAGGGTCTGTAAAAGGATATACACAACATTGTGTATATCCTTTTACAGACCCTCCCCCCTTTTCTTATCTGTGACACAGAAAGGAAAAGGGGGGAGGGTCTGTAAAAGGATATATACAACACAGTATTGTGTATATCCTTTTACAGACCCTCCCCCCTTTTCTTTTCTCTTTTCCCTTCTACTTCTGTTCTCCCTTTTACTAGCTTCCCCTTTCCTTTTCTTTTCCTCCTCTTCCCTATAGGGTAAGACAAGTTACTATATCAAACTAAATATGGCTGATATTTTCTCTTTGAGCCAAATCCAATGAGATTAAGGTTCAAACAAGCTCATCCCCTTCCCTGCTTTTCCTCAACTGAAATAGGTCTTTTTTGCCTCTTCATGAGATATAATTCACTCCATTTTACCTGCCTTTTCTTCTTCATCCAGTTCACTCCCTTTTCTACCCCTAGTTTCTTTTTTATAACATCACAATAAAATCAAATTATACCTACACCCTCTATACCCTAACAGAGATACAATTCTTAAGAGTTAAAGTTATCATTTTCCCATTTGGGATGTAAACATTTTAACTTTTAAAAAACAGGTTTTTTTTCTTCTCTTTTTACCTTTTTATTCTTCTCTTGCATACCATAATTGAAGATCAAATTTTCTAGTGAGCTCTGATCTTTTTATTAAAAATAATTGAAAATCCCCTATTTCATTGAATATCCATCTTTTTTCCTCTTGAAAGATAATACTTAGTTTTTGCTGGATAGTTGATTCTTGGCTGCAGTCCAAACTCCTTTGCCCTCTGGAATATCATATTCCAGGTTCTTTGATCATTTAAAGTAGAAGCCTCCAGGTCCTGGGCAATTCTATTTGTGGCTCCTTAATATTTGAATTGTTTCTTTTTGGCAGCTTGCAGTATTTTCTCCTTGATCTGATAATTCCAGAATTTAGTCTTTGCAGTTTCTATTTTGGGATCTCTTTCAAGAGGTGATCAGTGGATTCTTTCAATGGCCATTTCACCTTTTGGTTCTAGGACATCAGGGCAATTTTCCTTGATTATTCCTTGAAACATATTGTCTAGGCTCTTTTCTTCATCTTCATTATCAGGTAGTCCAATAATTCTAGATTGTCTCTCCTGAATCTATTTTCCAGGTCAGTTGTTTTTCTGATGAGATATTTTACATTTTCTTCTATTTTTTTCATCATTTTTTGTTTGTTTTATTTGGCTGATTCTTAATGTCTCATTGAGTCATTAATTTTCATTTGTTCAGTTCTAATTCTTAAGGAATTATTTTCTTCAATTATCTTTTTTACCTCCTTCTACATCTGGCTAATATAATTTTTAAGTGAATTGTTTTGTTCATTGGATTTTTTTTTCCATTTCACCAATTCTGTTTTTCAAGGAGTTATCTTCTTTTTCCATTTCATCAAAACTATTTTTTAAGACTTTTTTTACAGACATTTTCTGTGTTTCTTTTTCCAAAGCTCCCATTTTTCTTCTCTTTTTTTTTTATGCTTAATTACTTTTTTATTTATTTTTTATTTTTTTTTTTATTTTTGTATTCATTTTTCCAAATTACCCCCCCTCCCTCCCCCCGATGACAGGCAATCCCATACATTTTACATGTGTTACAATATAGTCTAGGTACAATACATGTGTGTGAATACCATTTTCTTGTTGCACAATAAACATTAGAATCAGAAGGTACATGCAACCTGGGCAGACAGATATTAGTGCTAACAATTTACATTCACTTCCCAGTGTTTCTTCTCTGGGTGTAATTATTTCTGTCCATCATTGATCAACTGGAAGTGAGTTGGATCTTCTTTATGTTGAAGATTTCCACTTCCATCAGAATACATCCTCATACAGTATTGTTGTTGAAGTATACAGTGATCTTCTGGTTCTGCTCATTTCACTCAGCATCAGTTGATTTAAGTCTCTCCAGGCCTCTCTGTATTCCTCCTGCTGGTCATTTCTTACAGAGCAATAATATTCCATAACCTTCATATACCACAATTTACCCAACCATTCTCCAACTGATGGACATCCATTCATCTTCCAGTTTCCAGCCACAACAAAAAGAGCTGCCACAAACATTTTGGCACATATATGACTCTTTCCGCTCTTTAGTATTTCTTTGGGATATAATCCCAGTAGTAGCGCTGCTGGGTCAAAGGTTATACACAGTTTGATAACTTTTTGGGCATAATTCCAGATTGCTCTCCAGAATGGCTGGATTCTTTCGCAACTCCACCAGCAATGTATTAGTGTCCCAATTTCCCCACATCCCCTCCAACATTTATCATTATTTGTTCCTGTCATCTTAGCCAATCTGACAGGTGTGTAGTGGTATCTCAGAGTGGTCTTAATTTGCATTTCTCTGATCAGTAGTGATTTGGAACACTCTTTCATGTGAGTGGATATAGTTTCAATTTCTCCCTCTGAGAATTGTCTGTTCATATCCTTTGACCATTTATCAATTGGAGAATGGTTCGGTTTCTTATAAATTATGGTCAGTTCTCTATATATTTTGGAAATGAGACCTTTGTCAGAACCTTTGTTTTTAAAAATATTTTCCCAATTTGTTACTTCCCTTCTAATCTTGTTTGCATTAGTATTATTTGTACAGAAACTTTTTAGTTTGATGTAATCAAAATCTTCTATTTTGTGATCAATAATGATCTCTAGTTCTCCTCTGGTCATAAATTCCTTCCTCCTCCACAAGTCTGAGAGGTAGATTATCCTCTGTTCCTCTAATCTATTTATTATCTCCCTCTTTATGCCTAAATCATGGACCCATTTTGATCTTATCTTGGTATATGGTGTTAAGTGTGGATCCATATCTAATTTCTGCCATATTAATTTCCAGTTTTCCCAACAGTTTTTTCCGAATAATGAATTTTTATCCCTAATGTTGGAATCTTTGGGTTTGTCAAAGATTAGATTGCTATAGATGTACCCTTTTTTGTCCTTTGTATCTAATCTGTTCCACTGATCTACCGGTCTATTTCTTAGCCAATACCAAATGATTTTGGTGACTGCTGCTATATAATATAGCTTTAGATCAGGTACACTTAGACCACCTTCCTCTGAGTTTTTTTTCATTAGTTCCCTTGCAATTCTCGACCTTTTATTCTTCCATATGAATTTTGTTGTTATTTTTTCTAGGTCATTGAAATAGTTTCTTGGGAGTCTGATTGGTATAGCACTAAATAAATAGATTAGTTTGGGGAGTATTGTCATCTTTATTATATTCGCTCGGCCTATCCAAGAGCACTGAATGTCTTTCCAATTATTTAAATCTGATTTTATTTTTGTGGCAAGTGTTTTGTAATTTTTCTCATATAATTCCTGACTTTTCTTTGGTAGATGGATTCCCAAATATTTTATACTCTCAACATTTGTTTGGAATGGAATTTCTCTTTGTATCTCTTGCTGTTGCATTTTGTTAGTGATATATAAAAATGCCGAGGATTTATGTGGATTTATTTTGTATCCTGCCACTTTGCTGAAATTTTGAATTATTTCTAGTAGCTTTTTAGCAGAGTCTTTGGGGTTCTCTAAGTATACCATCATGTCATCTGCAAAAAGTGATAGTTTAATTTCCTCATTTCCTACTCTAATTCCTTGAATCTCTTTCTCGGCTCTTATTGCCGAGGCTAGCGTTTCTAGTACTATATTGAATAGTAATGGTGATAGTGGGCAACCTTGTTTCACTCCTGATCTTACTGGGAAAGGTTGCAGTTTATTTCTATTGCATATTATGCTTACTGAAGGTCTTAAATATATGCTCCTGATTATTCTAAGGAATAGTCCATTTATTCCTATACTCTCAAGAGTTTTTAGTAGGAATGGATGTTGGATTTTGTCAAATGCTTTTTCTGCATCTATTGAGATGATCATATGGTTCTTATTAATTTGATTATTAATATGGTCAATTATATTAATAGTTTTCCTAATATTAAACCAGCCCTGCATTCCTGGAATAAATCCTACTTGATCATAGTGTATTATCTTGGAGATGATTTTCTGAAGTCTTTTTGCTAATATCTTATTTAAGATTTTAGCATCAATATTCATTAAGGAGATTGGTCTATAATTTTCTTTCTCAGTTTTCGATCTACCTGGTTTAGGTATCAGTACCATGTCTGTGTCATAAAAGGAGTTTGGTAGGACTCCCTCATCCCCTATTTTTTCAAATAATTTATATAACATTGGGGCTAATTGTTCTTTAAATGTTTGGTAGAATTCACATGTGAATCCATCTGGCCCTGGGGATTTTTTCCTGGGGAGTTGATTAATAGCTTGTTCTATTTCTTTTTCTGAAATGGGACTATTTAAGCAATTTATCTCCTCCTCTGTTAATCTAGGGAGCCTTTATTTTTGGAGGAAGTCATCCATTTCACTTAAGTTATCAAATTTATTGGCATAAATTTGGGCAAAGTAACTCCTTATTATTTCTCTAATTTCCTCTTCATTGGTGGAAAGATCCCCCTTTTCATTTGTAAGACTATCAATTTGGTTTTCCTCTTTCTTTTTTTTGATCAAATTTACCAAAGGTTTATCTATTTTATTGGCTTTTTCATAAAACCAACTCTTGGTTTTATTTATTAATTCAATAGTTTTTTTACTTTCAATTTTATTGATTTCTCCTTTTAATTTTTGTATTTCAAGTTTTATTTTTGGTTGGGGGTTTATAATTTGGTCTTTTTCTAGCCTTTTAAGTTGTAAGCCCAATTCGTTAATCTTCTCTTTCTCAATTTTCTTCAAATAAGCCTCTAAAGATATAAAATTTCCCCTTATTACTGCTTTAGCTGCATCCCAAAGATTTTGATATGATGTCTCATCATTGTCATTATCTTGGGTGAAATTGTTAATTGTTTCTATAATTTGCTCTTTCACCCAGTCATTCTTTAAGATGAGATTATTCAGTTTCCAATTACTTTTTGGTCTATTTACCCCTAACTTTTTACTGAATGTAGCTTTTATTGCATTGTTATCTGAGAAGAAGGCATTTATTATTTCTGCCTTCCTACATTTAATTTTGAGATCTTTATGTCCTAATATATGGTCAATTTTTGTATATGATCCATGAACTGCTGAGAAGAAAGTATATTCCTTTCTATTGCCATTCAGTTTTCTCCAAAGGTCTATCATACCTAGTTTTTCTAATATTCTATTTACTTTTTTAATTTCTTTCTTGTTTGTTTTGTGGTTTGATTTGTCTAAATCTGAGAGTGCAAGGTTGAGATCTCCCACTATTATAGTTTTACTGTCTATTTCTTCTTGCAGTTCTCTTAACTTTTCCTTTAGAAAGTTAGATGCTATACCACTTGGTGCATATATGTTTAGTATTGATATGGCTTCATTATTTATGCTACCTTTCAGCAGGATATAGTTTCCTTCCTTATCTTTTTTAACGAGATCTACTTCTGCTTTTGCTTGATCTGAGATAAGGATAGCTACCCCTGCTTTTTCTTCTCTTTTTTTAATACCCTTTTGGAATTCTTCCTAGAGAGCCTTTTTTTTAATACCCTTTTGGAATTCTTCCTAGAGAGCCTTTTGAGTTGGAGAGCAACTCATATCACCCTTTGGTACTTCCTCTGAAGAAATTTTGCCTTTAGTGTCTTTAATGTTTGAGGTCTATTCTTCCTTTTCTGCATAACAGCTACTCAGAACTCTTTTTACTTTTTTGTTCATTTTTATAGGATGAGGTCTGCTTTTAGGGCAAAGGGAAGATTGTCCCAAACTTTCTCTACAGTCAGGTTGACTACAGCTGCACACGATCCTGAAACTGGTGCTATGGGTGTCCTACCTGAACTAGGTGGGTGTAACCAAGTCCGGCTTATTATGCTGAGATTCAGAGGCTCACTATTGCCTTCAGTAGTTGCATTGGAGATCTTACAGCTGGTCTGCTGATCCACTGGTTTCTGAACCAGGACAGAGTAGACAACACTGCTATATTTTGGCTAAGAGGCTCCCAGTAGATTCCCTTGGTTCTACTCTGGGTTTCCCTATCCTAGGTAGCCTCCCCTGCTGGTCCATGGAGACAGATCTGTCCTGAACTTCTCCCAAAATATCTTCTGCTGAAAATTTGTTTTGCTCCAAATATTTGTGGGTTCTGTTACTCCAAAATCATTCAGAGGCTTTTCTAGTTGTTAATTTTGAGGGAAGCTAGGAAGAGCTCAGACAAAGACCTGTCTACTCTCCACCATCTTGGCTCTACCCCTCACCCCAAACTATTTTTAACAATCCCATGGACATAGAAGTATGTTACAATATCTCTCTAGTGCTCTTGGGGGCAAACTCAGAACTCCATGCTCTTCAGTCACCTATTCGACCCATTATCTTGCTAACTCACTAACCAGATTCAAAATGTGATCTGGAACCACCTAAGAAATTACTTTAAAAGTAAAATATCTTTCATGATAATTCTCAGTTCTGAGCCCCATCACTTTTTCTCCTCTATCAGTCTCAAATCCCAAACTCATAGGCTTAGACCATCAAGGTTGTAACAAATACAATAAAAATGTGGACAAAATATTTTAACAATATATCGGATATTAAAAAGATCATAGCCAGAATCATCTGTGCATTCTTCAAAGTCAAGGAAAAATAAGTTGTTAATTAAAATTCAGTCAACAGCTACAACTCTAGAAACTTCCAAAACACTGGAATCATTGATGTAATAATTCAGTTCTCTAAGAATGGCAATTAAAATATCTATTTCCCTTAGGGAATCTTTTTCTATAAAGATTCAAAGTAATTATTTAAGGTTTTGTGAGCCAATAGGCAAAATCAAAGATATTACATAAGTACTTTTGTAATAAGACAGAAAACAAATTCCCACAAATTTTCATGTGAAGAAGTTCAAAATGTAATACTAATTGAGTACTACTGGGGCAAGGAGGAGGTGAAATTCAGGTCTTTTAATGAGAAGAATTGATTTTTTTCTTTATTAACAAAAATGGCTACAAATATTCATCTGTTGATGTTCTATAATGAGATTTTACATGTTTTATCTTCAAAAATATCTTTTCACACAGATACTGCCAAATACTAATATTTATCTACAAGCATATGATTTCAATTGAGCTGAAAGACTAATGCTCTTTTAAAAATTAATTAATTTAAAACTTAAATGCAAAATAGAAAAGAAAAAAAAATGTCATGCACAGTAGAACATGAGGATTCAAAATATAAAACAAATTTCCATTTCAAAAAAGCCTATATAATAAATATTACAGTGTGTTCAGAACTGTCCATCTTGCTTCTTTGTAAGTTTCTTTTATTCTCTGCTGTACACTTTTGATTTTATTCTTTTTTTCCCTTCTTCTCTCTTTCTACCTCCCCCAAGAAGGCTAAATTAAGCATATATATGCGTGTATGTACACACATTTGTACACATATATAAACAATACATATATGTACATACATAAGCATATACATAGCTTTATATATCTATCTATCTATCTATATATATATAGACATATAATACATGTTATTATGTATGTATTATAATCAAATGCATATATATGCACATGCATTTATATGTATCTATATAAAATTATACTAAGATTGTTTGTCCTGTTTCTGAAGTGGATAATATTCTCCTTCTTAAGTCCAAGTCTTTTCATATTTTTCTATATCTGTCAATTCATCATTTCCTGTCCCATAGAAATATTCCAACCTCATACTATCTATTTTAGTTTAAAACAGTATTAATATAATATAAAAAATATTAATCTTTTTTAGCTTTAACTTTGTCTGAAGTCATTGCCACTCCTTTTTTTTTAACCTAACAAATTCTATTCTTCATCTTGATTACTATGTTTGTATGTATCTCCTGTTCTATCCCTTCTGACTCCCCTGCTTTACCTTTACCTCCAGTACCTTACCTTCCTATTACTTATCCTCCTCACCAAGGATTCTTTCTTTATCTTTTCCCCCAACTCTTGTCCCATTAATCTACACACCCTTCTATACTGCTCCCTATTCTATTACCTCACCCTCTTATTTCCTTATAAATTTAGAAGATTTTTAAGCTTTTCTAAATGTTGATGCTGTTCTCTCTTTAACTCTGATCTAATGTGAATAAGGTTCCTTCTAAAAATTCCTCCCTTATCCTCTCCTCCTTCTCTATTCCCTTACCATCTTATTTCTTTCTGAATGTAGAAGAGTTTTATTGCCTTCTAAATATATATTTTTCATTTCCTTTTTAACACATTCCCAATAAGATTAAGGTTCCAGAATTTCCAGCCCTCTTAATTCCTCTGTTTCCTTTCCTATGGTTTTGCTTTATAGAACTCAGCTATAATCCTAGCTTTCTTTTGAATTATCAAATTACTAATGATACTTGTAGACATAGAGTTGACAATTTCACATAAAAAATGTATACTATTTGTCTTCATTGAGCCCCTTGTAATTAGTCTTTGATATTTCTCTTGGGTCTATTATATCAGATTTTCTATTAACTTCAGGACTTTTTACAACAAAATTCCAAAAATATGACTATTCATTGAATATCCTTTCTTTTTTTCATGGATTTCATGGATTATGGTTAATCTTGCTGGGCATGATATTTTTGCCTTAATCCCAGTTATTGTGCTCTTTGATACAGTGTTCTAAGACCTGTGATCTTTTAATGGAGCTGCTGTTAGGTTTTGTGTGATTCCAAATGTGACTTTGTTTTGCCACATTTGAACTTTTTTCCCCTTCTTGTTCAAAATATTTTCTCCTTAACATGGGAATTTCAGAATTTGGCTATGACTTTGCTGTGGGTTTTCCTCATAGAGTATCTTTCAGAATCCACTGATGATCAGTGGATTTTTTTTCTATTTCTAATTTCTCCTCTTGTTCTAACACTTCATGACAATTTTCTTTAGTTAGTTTTTATATTATTATATCAAAATTCTTATTTTTTTTTAAATCACAGCTTTCAGGTAGACCTATTATTCATATGTTTACACTTCTTGATTTCTTCTCCAGATCAGTTATTGTTCTTATAAAGTGTCTCACATTCTCTTCTAATTTTTTCATCCTTTATATTTTGCTTTACTACTTCTTGGTCTCATAACTTCACTGACTTCTCCTTTCCAAATTCCAGTTTTCAAGGAGTCATTTTCCTTCTTAAGATTCTGGATCTCTTTTTCAAGTTGGTTAATTTTCCTTTTCATAATCTTCTTGTTTTTCTTGGATCACTTTAATTTTTTAAATTTTTCCTCAATCTCTCTCATTTGATTTTTTCTTTCTTTCTTTTATATCCCTTGCTTTTATTTATTTATTTTTTTATTATAACTTTTTATTGGCAGAACATATGCATGGGTAATTTTTTACATTATCGCTTGCACTCACATCTGTTCCGACTTTTCCCCTCCCTCCCTCCACCTCCTTCCCTAGATAGCAAGCAGTCTCATACATGTTAAATATGTTATAGTATATCCTAGATACAATATATGTGTGCAGAACCAAACAGTTATCTTGTTGCACAGGAAGAATTGGATTCAGAAGGTAAAAATAACCTGGGAAGAAAAACAAAAAATGCTAATAGTTTACACTCATTTCCCAGTGTTCCTTCTCTGGGTGTGGCTGATTCTGTCCATCATTGATCAATTGGAATTGGATTAGCTCTTCTCTTTGTCGAAGATATCCACTTCCATCAGAATACATCCTCATATAGTATCATTATTGCCGTGTATAATGATCTCCTAGTTCTGCTCATTTCACTCAGCATCAGTTGATGTAAGTCTCTCCAGGACTCTCTGAAATCATCCTGCTGGTCATTTCTTACAGAACAATAATATTCCATAACATTCATATTCCATAGTTTACCCAACCATTATCCAATTGATGAGCATCCACTCAGTTTCCAGTTTCTAGCCACTACAAAAAGAGCTGCCACAAACATTTTGGCACATACAGGTCCCTTTCCCCTCCTCAGTATTTCTTTGGGATATAAGCCCAATAGCAGCAATGCTGGATCAAAAGGTATGCACAGTTTGATAAATTTTGGGGCATAATTCCAGATTGTTCTCCAGAATGGCTGGATTCTTTCACAACTCCACCAACAATGCATCAGTGTCCCAGTTTTCCCACATCCCCTCCAACATTCATCATTTTTTCCTGTCATCTTATCTCTCATTTGATTTTCAAAGGTTTTTTCAGTTATATATATATATTTTGAGGCAAGTAACCATTCTGATGTAAACTGAGATCTTTTTGGGAAAAAATGATGTAACCTTTGGGATGGGGGGGCTGGATGTAAACTGTGACTCTCAAACTCTGGGAAAAGTATACCTTTCCCAGACAAGCCCTTCCCAAGTTAAGGGATTTTATTCAATTGGAGATCTCTGTCTGATGGTCCTCTTGATTGGCCCAGACAGCTCCCAGCCCCAGGCCAACATTTACCCATACAACCAGGGGTCTGTTAACCCACCTTTGCCAAACTCCTAATGAGGAGTTTTGTCTGCTAAGAAAGCTTCCTTCTTAATGAACAATAAAATTTCCTTTTCTAGCCACACAGATTTTGGGCCTACCAGAGGGGTTTTTACACTCACAGGATTGTGCTACTTTCTTCCTCCCCAGGACCATGCCTATAGAGCACAATTGAGCCGAACCCTTATCAGCAGAAGATTCCCTGATCTTATGGACTCAGATAAGGACTCCCTACTTAAAATTCCTGTGGCTGGGGCGGGAGCTGCTTTCCACACCCAGTTAGTCCCTGGGGCTCACTAGTTGCCCTTTCAGTGGAATTAGCTTAGAAGTGTTTACATTTCATTGGGGTCAAACCTCAATCCTAGTATCTTCTTTCAGCTCTTCTCCAGTTTTCCCAGGAGGACAACTGCTCTGCCCTAACTCTTATTTGTTTTTGCATTCTACTTTAGTTCCAAAGCACTTTTTCGTGGGGGAGATCTGGGAATTTTCTGCTCTATTCCCCATCTTCCCAGAATCATCTCTCTAATAGTCTTAAACAAATTTATTTTCTATGGATTTATTTGTTCATCTTGAGTGGGACAGTGCTAGACCCCCTTCCCCAAATTAACTAATCAGAGACATCTTCAGATACAAAGAGAAAGCATTTATTTAATCCCTGCAGAGAGAGGTCCAGCACACCTGGGAAGCACCTCAGCTCCCAACATGTGTCTGCCCTGATTAGCCGTAAAGCTGGTTAAATAGCAAAAGACCCAAGTCTTTGCATTGGATAAACTAAAAGGAAGTAACCATCATTGACCAATGGTCACCAATGTTGTCTGCTTCCTGTGGCTGATTTAGGGTCTGACCTCTAGGCCTAGAGATCATGTGACTTCTTGCAATCTGAGCCCAAAACCTGATCTTCCTGCTCTGCAGATTTCTGGGAATAGGGACCATGTGACTCAGGCCTCAGGCCTGACCTAGTTTATCTCATAGACAGACTTTTTGAGAAAGCTTCATCTGGTCTCATTCAAACTGATCCAAGCTATCAAATGATCAACTTAACTATTTTGTTGTTGTTGTTCAGTCAATTTCATTTGTGTTCATGACTACATTTGGGGTCTTTTTGACAAAGATATTGAAGTGGTTTGCTATTTTCTTCTCAGTTCATTTTACAGATGAGAAAATTGACAGAAACAGTCTTAAAGGAACATGCCCAAGGTCATACATCTAGTAGATCTCTGGAGAAGAATTTGAATTCAGGTCTATGTCTAGGACAGGAAACTTTTATCAGAAAAACTTGCTTCAGGGATTTTTTTCTCATTTTCCTTTTTTTTTTTTTTTTCTTTTAATTTTAATGTCATTGGTTTTGTTTGCAGAAAAACTTTTGAATTTTATATAATCAAAATGCATTTAAAAAATTTTTCTATATCTCTGGTTTAATTATAAACTGTTCCTCTATCCTCAAATATGAAAAGTAAATTCTTCCTTCTTCCTCTATTTTGCTTATGATATCATCTTTTAGGTCAAAATCATATATCTATTCAAATCTTACTTTGGTATAATTTCTGCCAAACTGCTTTCCAGTTTCCCAGAAATCTTTGTCAATTAGTAAGTCTTTATCCATATAATTAGGGTCTTTGGATATATCCAATGCCATACTTGTTGTTTGTTCACTTCTGGATGTTATAAACCTCTTCTGTTCCATTGATCAACATCTCTATTTCTTTTTTTCTTTTTCTTTTTTTTTTTTTTGAGGCTGGGGTTAAGTGACTTGCCCAGGGTCACACAGCTAGGAAGTGTTAAGTGTCTGAGACCAGATTTGAACTCGGGTCCTCCTGAATTCAGGGCTGGTGCTCTATCCACTGCGCCACCTAGTTGCCCCAACATCTTTATTTCTTAAATCATACCAAATTATTTTTATGATTACTGTTTTTAATTAATAAATAATAATAATTTAAATAATTTGAGTTTTGATACTTGTAGATCTTCTTCTTTTACACTTTTTTCACTATGTGTTTAGTCATTCTGCTTATCTAAAATTTTTAATGATGCATAAACAGTTCTTTTGGGGGGCCTGGAAACTGTATCCCCTTAGGGAAAGTTCCCAGGCCCTAGGAAAAGCCTTTTGGTGTTATTCAATTGGAGATCTCTGTCTGGTGGACCTCTATTGATTAGCCCACACAGCTCCCAGCCCCAGGCCAAGATTTACATATATAATCAGGGTGTCTGTTAACCCACCTTTGCCAAATTCCTAATCAAGAGTTTTGCCCACTAAGAAAGCTTCCTTCTTAATGAATGATTTAAAAAAAAAAAAATCCCTTTTTGCCACACAGATTTTGAGTTTGTGAATTCTTTCGCATCTGACCTGTGCCTGGACCAAAGGAGACTTCTCTCCTTATTCTCATACCTCATCAAAGAGTTCTTTATGCCACAGTATAGTATCAATTCTTATAAAGTGATCGTGTCTAAAAAAGTATGTAAATACCTTTCTTTTACATTTAACAAGCACCAGAGATTATCTCCTCTAATTTTCCTGAAGTCGTATTTGGGTCCTTAAATGCTTTCTGATTTATATTTTACTCATATTTGTCTCAGTCTAAAAAAGGATATATTTAAATCCCTCAATTATTATTTTGCTGTATATTTCTCCCTGCAATTTGATGAGGTTTTTTTCTGAATATTTAGATACTACTCTTTTTGGTGTATATATAATAAATATTGACATTGATTTGTTATTTATAGTGCCTTTAAGCATAATCATTTCTCTCTTTATCTCTGTTTATTCTTTTTTATTTTATCTCTTTTATAAGTCTATTTGTGTTGCTGCTTTGTCTGAGATCATGATTGCTATCACTGTTCTCTGATTCAGCTGAAGCATGGATTTTGTTTCAACCCTTCATTTTAAATTCTATATGAATATTTACTTTTCAGATATACTTCTTATAAACAATTTCTAATTCATTCTTTCTAATTTATTCAACTATATTCTTCCATTTGATGGATGAATTTATCCCATTCACATTCACAATTAGGTTTATTAATTGTATTTTCCTCCATCATATATTCGTACATTTTCTTCTCTTTGTATCTATTCCCCCCCTTTAGAAATGAAAAAAAAAATAGGTAAAAGAGTGTTTGCTTTACACTTGTAATCTATAAATGAAACAATCATATCTGCTTTATTGACTCTCCTTTACCTTGCGTCATCCTGGGATACTTTGGAGTCACTTAATTTTTTTTTTCCTTTTAGATTCATTTGGCTTCTTTTCTTTCATAGTTATCCTTTGAGAATCTCTCTCTCCAAGTCATTTCTTCATTGTACTTGGCACTTTGTTTTATTTAGGAATCACATTCTAATTCTATATTCTTGGATGATGTCTGGAAGACTTGGTTGTCCTTGAGTACAGTGCTTAAGAGTAGGCATCATCTTCTGCAGAAATTGCTTTCCCTTGTTTTCTGCTGGAATCCTTCAGACCCAGGCTGCCTACATGATGATAGAGAAACTTTCTTCTTCTATGACCAGGGCTCTGCTTGTGTGGGACTCTAGGTTTTTCTCCAGATCTTTCTCCAAATGGGCTATGGATGGATTCACTCCCTAGCTGGACCTTCCTGCTCCCTTTCTCCAATTGTTATGGAAATCCTAGGCCATACCTGGCTGGGCTTGCTCTGAAACTTTCCCAGGACTCTTCTTCTTCACCCTTTTCTTTTCCTGTTTCTGGTACTTGGCTATTCTCATTGCAGCAAATCTTCTATTAGTCCTGCCTTATTTCTGTTTAGGTTCTACAGATCCTGGAAGTCTTTTTTGTGCAGGCTTGTAGAAGTAGAAAAGTTTATAACTTATTTTCTTTTAAATCTGGTAATTGAATAGCTTTACTAGAGTGTTGTGGGGGCATCTGAATTCCTCTAAGTTCTAATATACCATCATCTTCCCAAAGTCCTGCATATTTTATTAAAGTGTATGCAACACTAGCTTTATTAGTAGTTCTATCACATTTTGACATATATAAGTGGTGATCAATTAAAACCTCATAGGATTTTTCGCCCAGCACAGGCCTGATTCAATACTTATTGAATAATCATAGGTAGAAAACAGCATTGCAGAGTAGGCATTGCCAATGGGAATGTGATTTGAGGGTCTCCAGGGAATTTTCTGTACTCAAATATATCATCCTGTTTGAAGTTCTTTCATTAGCCACCATTTCCTAGGCATTAGGCATTTGTTTTTCCCTTTCAAAGTCTAACTCCTCTTAGGAAGGTCAATATGCAGGTACCTAATGCATTAGTTGGTCTATCAGATACGAAAATAAATCATTTTAGGAATGTTGAAAGATAAATCAGACTTGACTCTGAAAGGGAAAAGCCTAGGAAGAAAAAATAAATCAATCCACTTACAAATATAAAGATTATGTAGATGTGATTTTTTTTTTTTAATTCTCAAAGATAGATAAATGAATGGATGGATGGATGGATAGACAGAGACAGAGAGACAGAGACAGAATAAGGATCAACAATCTATAAGCAATTGTTTCCTATACTTAAAAAGCTTTAGAGTTGGAAGAAAATTTAGATTTAAGCCTAACCATTTTACAGAACTTCTAGGTGATAATTTGGTACACTGAAGTCTTTTGGGAGGAAAATGATCAATACAATTTCAAAATAAGCTCTACTTAGAACTTCTAAAGTCTAGGTCTCAAATGTTGGGACAATTTAAGTTCCTAAACCCAAAGCTAGCCATTACATTAATGAAGGAAAATTAAATGGCACAGAAATTCAAGTATTGAAATTCCAATTATTCCCCCAAAAAACCCATAGGCTAAGGGAAAAAAATTCATCCAGAAAAAAAGAAGCAGAAGAAACAAGCAGGATGCAACAGAGATGGGTGAAGGGATAGCAGCTGAGGTTGCTGCTGGGGCTCTGGATGGACTGCTTCCTACTGGGGCTGGCAGAGGCCCTAAATTCCCTATTTCCCTGGCATCAAGGAATGATAAGGTCATATTGCTGGAGAATCATGGATAATATCCAGATAATATTCAGTATCTTACTAGCTACTATGATACTTATGGTGATTTGTGCCTATAGGCCTTTCACTTTCACTAACTAGAGAAAGAGATCCTGCAGATACTCTCTGAGAACATAAGTGGTGTGTCTTCATGGGACCAGTAGAGAAACACATACACACTCTAAATTTGGACAAATAGACAATGAAACAGAAGCCTCTCTTTATAATTTAAAGGTGAAGAGGAATCAACTCCTAACAATCTTGTGTGTGTGTGTGTGTGTGTGTGTGTGTGTGTGTTTATGTCTAGCTAGACCTGAATCAAGGTTCTTAAAAAATAATTATAATAATGATAAGGTTATTTTAGATTGTATGTAATAGTCCTTTTGGAAACTGATATTTGGAAATATTAAAAAGCCCTTTTAGAAATGAATATTTTGATATATTAAAAAGGAGAATTTAAACTTCAGCTTTTTTTTCTACTTGGGACTCATGTTCTGTCATCTGATGAGAATAGGGAATGAGAACAGCAAAATTCTCTTGAATGGCATAATTCCTAGTTGACTTAGTCAAATTAAAAATGGAAAGCCTTTTTTTCAGAGAGCTAGTACAACTGTGCAAACTTGACTATTGTGCCTGTTCTTCATTCTCAATTTTACACTCTAATGCTTCCCCTTAAAAGCATTATCATAATTTAGTCAGGCTTGTCATGTCTGCCTAGATGGCACTCTTGTTTAACTGAAAATGTTAAGTGTGCTTTTGTGGATATTTTTTTTTTTTACTAAAAGCATGAAATTTTTTAACTAGCTTTTTGGAAAGACCAAGAGTTAAAATAGACCCACTGGAAAAAGGATCTGAGAACAAAACTGAGGTACAGAACTCAAGTGCGACACTTTGAATATGGAAAATTTTATTTTAAACATTTTCACTCTCTAAAACTAGAGGTTCATAAAAAGCCAATGTTAACATTTTAAGTCTCGTTTTAACAATGATGACAAATAACAATGGCTAATATTTATATAGCTTATTTATAGCTAGATGCCAGGAGTTTCAGTAAGCATTTTTGATCTTTACAACAACCAAGGGAAGTGGTGCTACTATTATCCTCATTTTATAGATGAGGAATCTCAGGCAAGCAGCAGTTGTGAGTTGCTAAGGGATGCACAGTTTGTCAGAGTCTGAAGTTGGATTTGAACTCAGGTTTTCTTTCTCCAGAGCCCAAAGCACATTCATTTCTGCGGGATGAATAAGAGTATTTTAAAAGAAGCTTCACATGTTTATCCTATATGAGTATTAGTTGTCCAGTCAAGCCTGACTCTTTTTGACTCCATTTGGGATTTTCTTGGCAAAGATACTGAAGTGATTTGCCATTTCCTTCTCCAGCTCATTTAACAGATGAGGAAACTAATCTAAACTTGTCTAGGATCCCACAGCTAAGAAGTGTCAGAAATAAGATTTGAGAAGATGAGTCTTTGTGACTCCAGGCCCAGCACTCTATCCACTGTTCAAAATGGCCCATATGAGTGTTTACTCATACTGAATCTTAATTTTTTATAATTCTTGCAATTATTTTGCCCTGTTAGAATTTTTTTCAATATGACAAAATTATTCTGTAAGCATAAATATGTCATTAGTATTTATTTTACATATGCTAGATTATTTTGATTTGTCAACATAATTACCTCCAATTTATCCTATGTATATCTTGTATATGTGAAGTGTTTCACATGTCTCCCCCACTAAATTGAGGGATCTTGAGGCCCCTCTAGAGACAGCCTGGTGGCCCCTTGCTCTCAGCACCTCAACATATTGGTGCCAGATTTAGTACTGACTTTAGTATTGGCTTTAGCTCCCTGCAGCTCGAAAAGGTGTAGTTCAAACCATCCACCAGCTTCATTCTCTCCTAGTAACAGGATTTTAAAGTTGCCATCTGTATTCACAAAGAGAGTTTCTTCATTGGCTATTTCTTACACCAATGAAATAACTGATCTAGCTCCACACCTTCCTTACCCTTACCCACAAAAAAGGAGGGCAGATCAAAAGGGACTGTCACCAAAGGAGAGAGAGAGCAGAGAAGCTGGAGAATTTGTTCACAATTCTATCTGGATCTAAAACCAAGTCTGTAAAGTACAGTTTAAAACAGTATATAAGGGCAAGGTTAGTTACCCTCCACCCCATACCAAGCATTTCCATTTCAATTATTTATCCACAACTTTTTATTTTATTTTATTTTTTATTAAAGTTTTTTATTTTTGAAAAACATATTCAGAGATAATTCTACAATATTAGCCTTTGCAAAACCTTGTATTCCAGTTCCCCGCCCCCCTTCTCCTACCTCTGTCCCCTAGATGGCTATCCACAACTTTTCAAACCCCAAAAGGGAGAAGAATAAGTGAAAATATTTTTCAAATGTCTCAACAGGTATAAAAATTGCTGAGCTATAATTGAAATCATTGTGGTCAATGTTAAATAATAATCAATTTATTAAGCACCTGCTATGTGCAAAGTACCAAGTTAAGGAGCAAGAGAGATACAAACCTTCCCTCCCCCCCCCCCCAGGTTATCATTACCATTAGATCTAATCCATTGTTTCAATTACATCTTATAGAAAAGGTAGAAGAGTGGACCACTTTGTGGGAATTGTTCATTTTTCATATAGCAAGTACCTATTATGTTCAAAGCATTTTGCTAGGTATTAACAATAATAGCTAACATTTATATGGTGCCTACTATGTTCCAGGTACAATAGTAAGAGCTTTACAGTTATTACCTCATTTGATCCTCATAACAACACTGGGAGGTAAGTGTCATTATTACCCTTTTTATTATTTTTTTTTTAACAGATAAGAAAACTGAGACAAATAAAGTTAAATGACTTGCTCAGTAAGTCTGACCTTAGTTAAGTGTCTGATGCTAGATCTGAATTCAAATCTTTCTGATTTGGCTTAGCTTTCTATCCACTGCACCACTTAACTGCCCCTCAATCAAAGTTTCTTATTGTTCCCATCTACTAGAGATCTATCTGTGTTAGGAAAGATTTTTATATCCAGCAAATCCATAACCAAACCTCCTTTGTAACCAAAAAAACAAACAACAACAAAAAAAAGTAAAATCAGCCAACAACAATGACCACATCTAAAATGCAGGCAACTTTTCATGACTATTTCCCAACCTTTCTACCAAAATTAGGAAGAGCTTTCCTTCTCTTCTCTGGATCCAAGATGGATCATTATGATTACTGTGATCCATTTCATTTTTATCTTCTTTTCATTTATACCACTTTTGCTTTAGATCTTCTATCCTTGTTCTTTTTACTTCACTTTGGATCAGTTCATATGAGAATTCAGATTTCTTGCTTCTGGCACAGAATTCCTAATTTGGACCTGCCTGGGATAGGTCCTCACATTCAACTTTAACCAATAAATTCCCTGTTGCATACCTATAATTTCTTGCATCCCCACTACTCTGTGAAAGTAGGAGTAGGAGTACTTACATCACTACACATGTTTTGTAGGCTATATTTGTTATACGACACTGCAACTGCAATTGTTTCCCATTTTTTCCATGATAATTGTCCATTGTTCCAATGTTTTGTGTTTTCCTTCAGTTTATTTTTGGAGTTCTGTCTGATTATAAAAGACCTAACATTCTGGGATTCTTTTCAGCTAATTTAACATGCCTCTGCCATTCTGGAGTCATGCAGAACCCAGATTATGCTGCCAAAAATAACAACAAGCAGATCAGCAGGAGCTTGATTTCACAGACTCACAGAAATTCAGAGCTGGAAAGAACCTCAGAGGCTGTGAAGTGCAACTTGTCCCTGAAAAATATGCTCTTCCATAACCTGACAACCGATCATTCAGGCTTTGTTCAAAGCCTACAAGTAAGAGGGAACCCAATACTTGCCCAATGTAGCCCATTTCACACAAAGGACAGCTCTAATGATTAGTCTGTTTTCTCCACCTAAATTTCATTCATTCCTAATTCTGTCTTTAAGGTACAAGTGGTACAGGTCTAATCTCTTTTCCATCTCAGGACCCTTCAAGTATTAAATATATCTTTTTTCTCTAATGCCATATTAATATGCTCAGCTATGGAAGCAAAGGAAGGGAAATTGGCAAATATGAAAAATATAAATCAAAATAAAATCTCAGTTAAACAAGAAAAATGAGGTAAATTGGTCATCCATAATACAATACTATCTGGAATGCCAAGACAACATCTACACAGTAGAAATGAAAAGGACATTTTGTTATTATCTACTTCATTTGATCATTGCTGACTACATAGTAGTTTTGGGGAATACCTGGTTATTACACTAAGATTCAGTATTCTGTCCAGAATTTTCTTTTCTGAACCTATCTGTATGGTATTTATCTGCCAAAATTTATACCCAGTGAAAATACAGGACTTCACAAAACTAGTAGTTCTAAGCAAATATATGGATATGTTCTTCTTTCTGATGTCTTGCTTTCTGTCATCATCCCCATTATTTGCCACATCCCACTTTTCTCAGAAATATAATCTTGATCTGTTATCTGTGCTAACAGGTGAGTACACACCTATTGTTTATGCAATCATTTCAGTTGTATTTAACCCGTCATGACCTCATTTGAGGTTTTCTCCGCAAAGATATTAGAATGGTTTGCCATTTTCTTTTATGATTTTTAAATGATTTTTTATGATTTTTATGATTAATTTTAAAGATGAGGAAACTAAGGCAAACAGGATTATGTGACTTGCCCAGGATCACCCAGATGACTAGATATGAATTACCTAGTCTTATCTTGTCCAAGTCAAGGACTCTATGTACTGTGCTCTCTAAGTAACCCATATATATGTATATACACATATTTATATGTTTTCTGTGAGTTAAATTGCTAGGACATAGCTTGGTAAAGTCTAAAGAACAATGGACTTGGAGAGGACATGAATTGGAAGCTTTGTTCCACCAGTAACTAGCTGTGTGACTAAGGGGATGTCATATGACTTTTGGGGGCACACTTTCCTAATCTAGAAAATGAGGCAGTTGTGCACTAGATGACTCATAAGGTCCCTTGTGACTAAAAGCCTGTGAATCATATTCATATACTAATGAACATCACCTATTAATGCTCTAACATCCTCATCCCAATTCGCACTCATACTGATGAGGGTCGTAGGGGTACCTCTAAGGGACTTGGTAATTATCATCTAATGCTGTTGGTTATAGACCTAAAGTTTGTGTATTCTTCTTCATATCAATTGCTAATAGTCTGACTTCAGAAAAACCTGGAAAGACCTACATGAACTGATGCTGAATGAAGGGGACAGAATCTGAGTAATATTGTACACAGTAACAAGATTATGTGATGATCAACTGGGATATACATGACTTCTCAACAAGGGGGTGATTCAAGGAAATTCTAATAGACTTGGGGTAGAAAATACCAATCACATCCAGAGAGAAAACTATGGAGACTGAATGTGGATTAAAGCATAGTATTTTCACCTTTTTATTTGCTTTTTTCTTCTTTGTGAGTTTTTTCCCCTTTTGGTCTGCATTTTCTTTTTATGATTCATGACAACATGGAAATATGTTTAAAAGGACTGCATATGGGGAGGGGGGAAGGAGGAAGAAAAATTTAGAGCACAAGGTTCTACAAAAATAAATATTGAAAATTATCTTTGCATGTATTTGAAAAAAAATCCTAATAGTATTTTAATTCTGAGTAAATATATAAGTAAATACAATTTTTTTTGTGAAATAAATTAGTTAAAATATCAACTGTTAATGATTGCCACTCCCTTATAATCATTCTCTACTGATTAGTTTTTCAACATCATTTGACCAATTTTCATCATTTTGCTTTTACAAAAGAATATTTACTAAAATATACAAGAAGTACAAACATTTCTTCTTTATACCTCATACCAACTCAATACCTGGAGACGGTGACTCAAACTCAAAACGATTTCTATAAAGCATTTGGCCCACCAAATTTACTTCCAAATGAGGCATAGCCGGACAAGTTCCTTCCTCTTGTACGACCTGGCCTCTTGGCTTTGAGGTCAACCAAGTACTGGGCTCCTAGTTACTTCTCAAGGCTCTGCTGGTAGACTGCCAAACCTCGTCAGCAGTCTGGTTCCAGGATCTCTGGGGGCTACCTCTCTTAACCTTTTGAAGTTTACAACATTATAAATTAAGGTTGTTTTTAATTTGCATCCTTAAATATAGCTTTGTAATCTTTAAGACATTATGAGTTCTAAAATATTTATAGCAGCTCTCTTTGTGGTGGTGTAGGACTAGAAATTGTGGGGATGCCCATCAATTGAAGAATGACTGAATAAGCTGTAGTATATAATTGTGATGGAATACTACTGTGCTTTAAGAAATGATAAACTCAAAGATCTTAGAAAACCTTGGATAGACTTGCACTAAATAAGGAAGAGCAAAGTGAACAGAACCAAAAGAACATTGTATACAGTAATAACAATATCGTTTTAAGAACCACATTGAGTGACTAAGTCATCTTGACTATTATAAGTACCTGAGTTAATTACAAGGGATGTATGAAGGCATATGCTATCTGCATCCAGAGTATAAAGGGATAAATGGAAATATGTATAGAAAGACTATACACATTCAGGAGGACCCGAGTTCAAATCTGGTCTCAGATGCTTAACACTTCCTGCTGTGTGACCCTGGGCAAGTCACTTAACCCCAGCCTCAGGGGGGGGGGGGAAGATTATACTTGTAAAACCATTTATACATACATACATATATAGATACTATACACATATATATGTATACACATATTTGTATCTAAGATGATGAGAGAAAATAAGGGGAAAATATATATGATAACTTTACTATACATATAAAAGGAATAGTAAGTTGTACATAATAGATTTGAAGTTTCATGTACAATCATCTTTTTTTTTTTCTATTCTACCATGTTACAGAAATGCTTGTTTTACTTCTTAAGTTTAGAATAATTTTTTTAAAAGTTTTTATCTTAGTCCGATTATATGATATTCATGTAAGAGCAAGAAAAAAAAATAGATGCAATAGAAACAGACACAATGGGGGAAGCTCTCATAAGTCACTTGGCAGGAACCTGGTGAAGATTTAAAGAACCACAGTCTCTCTCCCCAAGTGAAGGTTTGTTCCTCCCTTGAAAACAAGAAGGAAGGAAAGAGAAAAAAACCATGCTGGATAAGTGTTTAAACATACTCTCAATTCTAGCTCAGCAGTTGATCACCCAAGAGGCTCCTCTTGCTCATATGCTAAGCAGACTAGAAAGAATACCTTTGCATGTTCTAAAGTCCATTTGGAGATTACACCCTCAGGGAAGACTGCAAATGTTTATAACATGGTTCACTGGTTAGTCCTCCCATTACATAATGAACTTAATAGAAAAACGAAAGAAAAAAATAGAATCTAAAGATAGAATGAACCTACTCCAAACCTCCTCAATTTGTAGATAAGTAAACTGTTGAGTGGCTTGCCTATGTTCACATAAGTAATCAAGCTAAAATTTGAATGCATGCCCTTTAAATCTTAATCAAGTGCTCATTGCATTATACCACACTATTTATCAAATTCCATTATATTTGAGTTTGTTCAGCATTTTCCTAACTTCCTATTACGTTTATTAATATCTTACATTGTTAAGCATTAATCTATATACTGTTGATACAAAGATTGTCCCTTCAACTATTCCCTCCCTTCCAGAAGTTTATATGCAACTTTTTAAATGAATGAAAAAAAAAAACAAAACACTAAGTGCCAAGAACTGTATCAAGTGCTAGAGATACAAAGAGAAAGAGTAAGATTGTCCCAATTCTCAATCTCATATTCCAGAGATGGCAACCTATAAAAGAAAGTTCTGCTGGAAGGAAGCTGGCAGAGCTGAGAAGTTCTAAAAAAACAACAATGGGGTTAGATGATAAGGTCCAGTCATCCTTTGATGGAGTGCATAAGATGGCAATGCAGGAAAGGCAAATGGCAAGGGCAGGAAGACCTTAGAGGCAGTAGGTAGCAAGACAGATGGTAAAGATGAGGGGGCCTTCCCTCTCAACAGAAGGGATAGAATTATAGGATTCTTTTAACAATTCTTCAAAGACTTAACAAATTCATTAAATAAAACCATGTTATTAGAATAGCTTATTATTGATTGAATAGCCATTATTGATGTGAATAGCCAAACCTCCAGATGGGTTCTGGGTGGCTACGATAGGTGTTGTGACAGAGTTTAGCTAGACTTAACATAGATGAAGTAATAACTGCTTTTCTCTGGTTATTAGTGAATGTGAACAATTCTTATTTTTTAATATTCTTTAGGAAGGAGGTACATGGAAAAAAAAGGGAATCAAAAAGAGCCAAAGATAGCCATGGAATATAACTCTCCATATTATTCAGCTTGACTAAAGTAATCTCTGTGAACAGTATTCCTATTTCAGCTCATTTTCCAGCCATTTTCCTTCCAATTTCCAATCCATCTCTTAAATGACAAGTGGATTATCTGTACACACAATCAGTTTCTCTATATTTAGACCCTTTGTTTGCTCAGTCCCTTTGGCAGGTTCTCCTAAGGCTGCTGTTTGGTTTGTTATCCAAAATGTGTACATACCACTGATATTTAGAGCATGATCTTGTCCCCAGAAGTTACCTATACTTCCTTGTGCCTTTTCTGTTCCATTATTTCTGCTGAAGACCTTTATATACACCATGGTAGAGTCCAATCCCTGTCAGTAATGCTTCCAGAGTCATACATCTGCCAGGCGTCAGAAAAGCTTACCAAATCCCATTTATAGCCTTCTCAGGTCTCCTCCAGTCTCTCTGTGGGTTTAGTGGTTAAGAGCGATCCTGTCTTTCAGGGAATACAGCAGCTTACATTCAATATAATTAATTGTTCTTTTGATAGCCACTTTAAACCTATTGTCCTATTCCTGAACTACAGAAAATATTTTCTTTAAAACTCATCAGTTCAATTCAAAAAGCATTTATTAAAGCTTATTATGTGCCAATCTTCATGATAAGTGGGCATTAGAAATACAAAGATAAAATAAATTTGAAAACATTTATCCCAAAGTACTTCTCTCTTCTCTTGAGTAGTTTTATCTGAGGGAGCACTATGCCTCTCTTTCAACTTCCTTCTTTTTCTCTTTTCTGGCTATTCTAGCCATAAAGCTTAACATACTTACAGAAACCACTCATTTTCCTGGTTGACGTCTATTTTCTCTGTCATTGCTAGAAGGTTTTCTGATATTTTTCTTTTATTTCTTTTCTCCTTCTGGATTAAAATTTTAACACACAGTTTATATAGTGATAGAGTTTAAAATCTAGTAAAAGCACAGATGTTAATGATTTTTGTACACAGCCAAAGTAAATTCTAGGTAACAAACTGATCAAACTAAACAGAATTCCCTTTTGTGACATTACATAATGATCATATAATAATTTTAAAATTTAAAAAATCATTCATATTAACTCATTAACTTCACATAAGAAAAATACTTACTCTTTTAAATTTAACCTCTTTTTTCATGTAACAGTATTTTACTTATTTATTTTTTCCAATTACATGTAAAGATAGTTTCCAACATTGGCTTTTGTAAGATTTCGAGTTCCAAATTTTTCTTCCTTTTTTCTCTTCCTTCCCTCTTCTCCAAGACAGCAAGCAATCCAATATAGATTATATACGTACAATCATGTTGAACATATTTCTATATTTGTCATTGTGAAGAAGAACCCAGAACAAAAGGAAAAACCACAAGAAAAAAAATTTTTTTAAAGTGAAAATAGTATGCTTCAATTTGCACTCAGACTACATTGTTCTTTCTCTGGATGTGAATGGCATTTTCAAATACAAGTCTTTTAATGCCCATCTTTTTAAAATTCTAATGCAAAAAGCAAACAAAAACCATTCAGAATGAGACAATTATATATAGCTACCTAATTAATTATTAATTAGTATTAATGGGGTTCTACAGTATTTAAAACTCCAATTGAAATATAATTTGTTTCTTTTATTTATCCTAATGAGCAATCTAAGGAGGTTGTAACCAACATGATAAAAGACGATAAAATTATATCAAATGAGAACTGGTTGAAGAAATTGGAGACATTTGGTCTAGAGAGGAGAAAACTTAGTTATGATAGCTATCTTCAAGTAATTTGAAGAAATGTCATGTGTAAAAGAAATGAAACTTCTTCATCTTGATCCCAAAGGCAAGAGAAATGGGCAAAACAATAACATAAAAGAAAACATTACTAAAAATATCAAAACATAGGTCAATATATTGACCAATCAATTTCAGAGGTAGAAGATTACTGGTGAGATATATATGAGATATATAATGAGTTATGTACTAGCAGACATGAACAATGTTTGTTCCTGTTATTGTTGTTGTTTTGCTTGACTACACTTTGTTACAAGAGAAATTTTTATCGGGAATACAGAATTGGGAAATATTAGCAATAAAAAAAGGAATGAGGGAATTTTTAAAATGGAAATTGTATAGTAAAAATATCCTAACAAAGCTATCTAAAAGTGGAATGAGATTCTTTTGTAGATGATGATAATGATGATAGTGGTGGTGGGGGTGATGTTAATGACTTGCATTTATGTCATTTTAAGATTTGTAGATTATATATACATATGTATATATATACACATGTGTGAGTTATGTGTGTGTATATGCACACACATATATGTATATATATGTACATATATATACACACAATACACATACATATATGTAATTTGATCCTCACAACAACCTTGTAAAGATAAATGCTGTTATTATGGTTCTCATTTTACAGATGAGAGAACTAAAGGATTGAGTGTTTATCCCTGGGTCACAGAGTTAGAAAGTATATGAAGTCAAATTTGAACTCAGATCTTCCTGATTCCAGGTCCAATGCTTCATTTTCTATGAAATGTTTCCCATTTCAAACAAAATCCAGAAAATTATTTGTTGGGTATGTTGTGGAGAATATTTTAGGATCATACAAGATCAGAAGTATCAGATGTAAGACCCATAGACTTGATAGCACTAAAATGCAGCTCCAAGCAGATTAAAATATAATTGGGAAATATTTATTAAAATGAATGAAAATGCAATAAAACATAGGTGATATTAACTTAAGCTAACATGTGGGGATCCTCATGTATGATTTATTGGTATCTCTTTATGAGTTTGATACAGCTGGACTAGATTTTTTCTGAGATCTATTCCAGCTGTAAGATTCTATGATTTTGTGTTTATATCCTAATTTTCCAAATTTATTTTTTAAAAAGTTGTATTTCTGCATTTTATGTTTACTTCATTGTCATTTCTGGATATGCCCCACTGATAACTTGCCCACTGAGTCTTGCCTTGTTACAAACTAAAACCAAACAGAAAGTATTTACTCCTGGCTGACTAGGTATGCAACATTCTACATCTTTATAGTTTCCTACCTCTCTAGCTAAAAGAGTCATATGTATTTGTTTAACTATTTTTTGTTTACACTATTATATTCAATATATAGATGTAAGTGTGTATGTTTGTGTATGTGTGTTTATACATATACATAAATGTGTATAGTTTTTTCTTGGTACTGCTAAATTCATTCTGTATCAGTTCAAAAATCTTAGATTTAAAGTCAGGACCTAAATTCAAATCCTGTCTCTGATGATTTCTGTATCTGCAAATCTATCTCTTATTTACATGTATAAATTTGAATTTCCTCATGAGAAAAATGAACAGGGATGGACTAGGAGACCCGTAAGATTTCTTCTAGCCTAAATCTATACTCCTATGATTTCTTATGATACAATAATATTCTCTTCCATTTATGTAAGACAGACATAAAGTAGTAGTAGATAGAAAGCTTTCCTTGGAACAAAGACCTAGTTTTAAATCAACACCTGTGACACATTCTGGCTTGTGACATTTTTAGAAGGTTCTTATAATTGCTTTAAAGTTTATATTGCATCATGGAAGACAGACACTTAGCTTTCCAAGAGTTGTTTATGGTTTGAACTTTATTGAGTACAGACAAAAATAAAAGAAAAAAGAGCCCTCCTTTTATTACTTCCTATATTCTCTCACGGAGGAAACTACTGATCAAATTTTTAACTTTCCTTTTCTTGAAACCCGGGGACCAGACCCTCCCTCTAGAAACATAGGATTATAAAGATGATTTAAATAAAAGGAACAAGTCAGTACTTTGAAAATAGGGCTGTTTCCCACAGTACCACAGTTTTCCTCTAGATGGCACAGCAGCACTTCTCCATGGACCTGACCCAGCAGGCTCTCTAAATCCCTGCTACTGCAGTAATTTAAGTAAAGGAACTAGATGTACTCTTTGCAGAAGATTGCAAGATCCAAAATAACCTCTCTTCCCATTTGAAATGCTGCTTTTTAAGTAGCTAGAGCTTTCAGAGAATGGCTGCAGTACTTAAAAGGGAAAATCAAGAAGGTGGAGTAGGTAAGAGTTGTATTTCATAAAATTAAAAGATCTTAAAAGTTTGGTTTATTTCATTATCTAAATGACAGGAATGCAATTTAACTCTACTAATGATGATCAGGACAACTCATTGGACTTGTGGACAGCATATTATCAAGTCAAGTCAACAAGCATTTACTAAGCAATTGATGGGCATCCACTCAGTTTCCAGTTTCTTGCCACTATGAAAACGGTTGCCACAAACATTATTGCACATGTGGGTTCTTTTCCCTCCCATATAGTCTCTTTGGGATACAAGCCCAGTAGAGACAATGCTGGATCAAAGGGTATGCACAGAGTGAATGCCATTTGGCCATAGCGGAAGTGGTTTTTTAATATAGTACATTTAGAACAGGGGCCTAGTTCACTTTTCTTATCTATGAGTCCACTCAATTCCTTATCTTCTGGAATTTTGGGGTCAATAAAGGAAGAAGACTCTGGAGAGGAGCCAACAATCAAAACTCAGGAGTGCACAAAATTTTAGCACTTACAAGGAAAGAAAGGTTAGGTGCTGTATGACAAGAATCCTTTCTTGACTTCCTTTTGATAAGACCAGAATATGTTATAGCATTACAGATTGAAAACGGAAAAGGACTTTAGGGGCCAGAGCCCAGTCTCTGCATTTTACAAATGAGAAAACTGTGGCAGAGAGAAATGAAGGACACACGACTAGTTAATATATGTGAATCCAATGAAGTAGCTGGGAAATTAAGTGGATAAATTTGTGGCAGAGCTTAGTGACTCAGTGAATAGAGCAATGGGACTGGAGTTAGGAAAATCTGAATTTTAATCTGATCTCAGAATTATTTTGCTTTGGTTTCCTCAGTTATAAAATAGGCATAATAATAGCACCTAGCTTGAAAAATTTTTGTGAGTATCACATGAAATAATATTTTCAAAACACTTAGCACATTGCCTGGAACTTAGTAGGTATCATATACATGTTTATTCCCATCCTTTCTCTCTGTACAGTAATTCATTGTACATTATTGACTGTTCCCCAGGACTTAGAAGGGAAGTTCCTTAAGGATAAAAGGGGAAATATCATGCCTTGATACTTCATTGGATTCACATATATTAACTAGTCGTGTGTCCTTCATTTCTCTCTGCCACAGTTTTCTCAGCCCCCTACTCTACCAGTTGGGTTTCCTCCATTTTTAAGGGATAATAAGTAGGCCCGAGTTTCATTTAATCATTTAACATCAATTTGCCTTTACAAATTTATGTTCACTTCTAAGATAAGAACAAGCATACAAGTTTTTTCCCCAATGCCTCTAGGTCACATCTTCCCCTTTACCACCTAAATCTGGGGGGCTGGACTTAATACTTAGTTCAGTTCCTATGAAACATCGATCCTACTAAGTTCATGGCCCATGTGACATGACTGCTGGATGAATCTTCATCTCAACTTTCACTGCTTGGATCCAGATCGTTCTTTGCTGCTGAGGGCAAGGATGCTGAGCTACCTGAAAGACCCAGCTGGAGCCTTAAGCCCACCATGTCCACAAAACATCAGAGCAGCTCCCCTCCCTCCAACTATAAGGGAAAATAATAAATGAAAAGTGTCTCTCATCAGAAAGCTCCCTAACATCCTCCATGTGGAAAAAATACATTTAGGGAACAAGCTGTTGGGGTTCACAGAGACAACAGCCTTCTATCACCCAATATGAAAGTAAAGAAGGAAATATGGACCCATTGAGTATGTATTGCTAAAAAGAACTTTGGAGCTAAATCTGAAATATTCTTTTATATTCTAATCCTTAAGGCCTGCCTGGAATACAATATATATTAACCAATGCTTGTTGATTATTTAGAGCCTTCATGAAGGATTTATAGGAAGACATAATGGACAAG
Source organism: Sminthopsis crassicaudata (assembly GCF_048593235.1). Classification (NCBI taxonomy): domain Eukaryota; kingdom Metazoa; phylum Chordata; class Mammalia; order Dasyuromorphia; family Dasyuridae; genus Sminthopsis; species Sminthopsis crassicaudata. The sequence continues at coordinate 143,132,979 of NC_133621.1, forward strand.
AATTGCACAAGAGGCTGGAGGAAATGAGGCATAAAGAATCAAGAGGAATATAGTAAGATTTATAAGAACTGAAGAAGAGGAAAGTAATTAGGACCAATAAAACAATCAACACAACAACTTGATCAATGGACACAGAAAGAGCAATAAAATGAAATAGCTCATTGGGTAATTATCATGAACAGTCTGGGCCCTGGAAGGAAATGAAGAATAGAGAGGGATATGTACAAAAATGAGCATGAGCCTCAGAGGAATCATGGGGTGTTAGATAAAGATGTGATCTGAGAATCAAGAACACCTAAATTCAAGCCACTGGTTCCAAAGTATCCTTCAACCCAACCTTCCACTCAACCTACTTAACTTGTCAGTGTCCAAAGTTGCTAAGACTAAATTGTGGAAAAAGTGTAGATTTGTTTTGAGATGAAGTTCTTCCCTAGGTAATTCTTCTACTAAGGAAAACAGATATGTTCAAACAACATTAAAAAAAAAAAAGAATGCCAATAATATGTAAAAAAAAGAATTGTGCAAAATGAGAGGGCATGGACCTCTTAAAGAAAATTTCTCAAAGGAGATGCCTCAGAGAGATGGTAGAGCATATGCAGGCATTCCATAACTAGTTCTGGTCAGTTTACTGTATGGTGGAGGGGAGGCTCTCGGATTGGGTTAAGAGGCATTAAAGTGCTCACATTAATGAAATCATAAATCTATTAACTGTGAAAGTCTAGCATAAGACCCTATGATATAACCATTATTTTTTTTTTCCTGTCTATTTCTTTGAGTCTTTCTCGTTCAACTCTTTGTCTTCTGGGGAATCTAAACAAAGGAGGCTAGGTGACTTTCTCTGTGACACAGACCAACCATCTCTCCCTTTATCTTCTATTGCTTATCCATACAATTTGGGTAATAAGTCTCTATAAATATCTAAGTCTCCTCACATTTAGAATGCCAAGAGAAATAAATATAATACTCATTGTTTGTCAGAAGTTCTTATAGGTGAGTCTTCATGCCACTAGAGGGCAGAAAAACTCCACTTTAAATAGAAAAAAAAAATACACCATCAGATAGTTAACGCTAATTTTATAAATCCCATTTACAAAAGGGCTTCACCATGTTCCCACCAATTACATTCACACTCATGCTCTGGGTTGTAGATTTCTCCTAATCATTAGTTTTTCTTGTATGAAAGCACCAGGAATTCAGGATTATGACATTGAGGTAAATAAAATCTGTAAGTGCCCTCTCACCACATCTCCCAAACTACTGAAATCATTCTAGGGATCAACCCTAGGACTGCCTAATCCTTCATCTAGGTACATGGGCAAGAGACCCCTATCTTTTCCCAGTTCTAAAAACCACTATTCTTAGACATCCATAATTTAACATCCATATTTCAAGAGTACTCTGAATTCTGTGCCAGCCAGATGGTATTGTGAATGGGACGCTGGACCTATAGTCAGGAAGAACTGAGTTCAAATACAGTCTGATCCCCTTGCTGTCAGACCCTCAGTTTCCTCATCTACAAAATGGGAATAATAATAGCATCTGCCTCCCAGGGTTGTTGTGAGGATCAAATGAGACATTCTATAAGATTAAATTGCTCACAAACAATATTCAGAAAAAGCACTCTAGAGATGACTACTAGTATTATGAACTCATCAGCTCTGAATGATCATACTTAGATGTCCATTCTCCCTCGCAGTTGTTCCCTAGTATTTTACTTTTATTCCTACCCATACTCAACGACTGATCTGGTTCCATTCTCTTCCAGCATGCAATAAACCATGGGATGCTCCATCACAAATATACCCCGGGATCAGATTTCACACCACCAGCTCCATAAACTGGTCTTTGACAAGTGAACATTTGGCACTCAAACAATGTGGCCAGCCCAACAGAGATGTGCTCTCTGAAACAAGTTTAAATGCTTGGCAGTTTAGTGCAAGAAAGGACCTCACCTCATCCTGCCAGGTGATCTCCAGAATCTTCCTAAGACAATTCAGGTGGAAGCGATTCAGTTTCCTGGCATGGCGCTGGTATGCTGTCCAGGTTTCACAGGTGTACAACAATGAGCTCAGCACAAGAGCTGTGTAGATGCTCAGCTTGGTAGTCAGTCTAATATCTCTTCTCTTCCACACTTTCATTCAGAGCTTTCCAATCAATGAGCCAGTTTTGGCAATACATGCATCATCAATGCTGGGATCCAATCCCTAGGACTGTGTGCTACCAAGGTAAGTGAATTTATCCACAGCATTCAAACCTTTTCCATTTGCTATAACTGATGGTTCCACATATGGAAGGTATAGTGCTGGCTGGTGGAGCACCTGTGTTTTCTTAGTGTTAATTGTTAAGACAAAATTAGCACAAACAGCAGAGAATTGATCCATATTTTGTTGCATCTGAGCTTCAGAGTGCACAGAGCACATCATCTGCAAACAAAATCTCATGTATCAATATTCCCTCCACTTTAGTCTTGGCTTGTAGTCCTTTCAAATTGAAGAATTTACCATCAGTGCAGCAGCTGACCTTGATGTTGTGTTCACCCTCACTGAAGGTTTTGATAATATGGCTGAAAACATCATGCTAAAAAGTACTGGAGCAAGCACCCAACTTTGTTTCATTAGTGACTGGGAAAGCATAAGAGCAGCAATCATTGTTCAGAACCCTGGGCAGCAACGCTATTGTGAAATTTATGTATAATAGTAATAAACTTTTCTGGACAACCAATATTTGATATAATTTTTATAAGCTCTAGCTACTGACAGTATTAAAGGTTCTGGTCAGATATATCAATGTTGTATACAGACCTCTGATCTGCTCCTGGCATTTCTCCTGGAGTTGTCAGGCAGCAACACTATCCACTGTTCTTGACCCTTCCTGAAACCAAACTGGCTCTTTTACTTTTGATGAAATCAAATGCTGCCCTCTTAGAGACAGATGAACTATCCTGCTGGTACTCTATGCAGAATCCTCTTTTTTTTTCATTTAGCAGTTCCTGAATTTCCCCATCCTTTTCATCAAACTAGTCTTGATGTTTGTATGTGCTCTTATTCAGAGGAGCAAATGTAATGCTGTACATCAAATCTCTGAAAGCTGTCCACTCCTTTTCTGCTCCATAGTGGCTCAACTTTCCTTCCAAGTTAGCAACTTCCACTCAAAGGAGGATTCTAATCTGTTGTCATTAAGTCTTCCAGTAGTCTTTTTGCCTTGGGGTCATTGCTTTTGTTGAATGCAAATATTTAGCTTGGAGAGGATGTCTGTGATAAGTCTAGCACTCTATCCCCCACCTTGCCTTTCGTGCTCTCCCATCCTGTTTGTCTCTTCTGCTTACAATCACATAGTCTAATAAATGCCAATGTTTGCTGCAAGGGTGCACCCACGAAGTTTTATTGCAGTTAGGTAAATAGAAGACAGTGTTGGTGATGAGAGGTCATGAGATGCCCAAGCCTTCAGTGGTTGCTGCTTCCTACTCCATTCCTTCTAAGGACTCCCTGGCTCTCTGTCAGATTACCTGTCTGGTAATCTGAGCATTAAAGCCACTCCAAAGTATAAGCATGCCTTCTTTTGGCACTTTGATGATAAGGGTCTCCAGATCTTCCTAACATTCTTCTTTGACCTCATAAGGAATTCTCATGGTGGGAGTACACAGTGATGATGGTGGAATGGCATTTTCCTGCAAGTGGCAACCACACTGTTATGAGCCTGTCATGCACTTTTTGGATAGGCATTCAGGTTTGTTGCCTGGATTAGCTCTAATTGCAAAACCTATATCAATTTCATGATGCTCCCCTTCATTGTGACCACTCTAGAAAAAGGCATATCCAGCTCTAACCTGAGTAAGCTGGCCTACCTTTGCCAGCTTCGATGCCTTTCTGGCCTTGGAACAAATTGTTCTCCTTAGCCTCTCCACCTCTCACATGCTTGGGCTAGATACCTTCCTAACTCAGCCACAAGTTACCCTCACTCTAGTTTAGCTCACGTGCCAAAGTGGTTTGCTATAGTATAGTCCCACAAGTAAATTAGGTGGATCAGATGGACACCAAGGGCCGAAAGCAGCTCTTTTTCACAGCTACTCACACCAGACTTCCCTGAACACATCCTGCACCTCATTGGCACACAGTAAGTGCTCTAAAATGATAATTCCCCCTTTTTGGATGTTTATTTCTGAGCAGTGAATGATAAGCAACAATTTTGAACTGTATTATTGTATTCTCTCTCCCCTCCTTCCTATCCCTTCCCTCTCTCACACACACACTCAGGCAAAACACACATAAACACATGCACAAGTCTCCTACATTTCCACCATTCTCTTGCTGATATCTAATTTATATTAATGCATCACTCTAGCTTCCCCTTCCCTTCTCAACTATCCCTTTTCTTTTTCTTTTGCAATAATAATTATTACTTCCTTTTCCCTATCTTTCCCCTTAACTCTTCTCTTTCTATACCCTATAAAATAAACTAAGTGACCTAGACCACACCTTTCTTGTTTTGCTCTCCAGATTCCTCTTTCTCTCCCTCTATTCATCTTTTCTCCAAGAACTAAAGCATCAGCAAGTAGTACATTATGGCCACTTTTGGAAGGTATCATCACATTTGGAAGGTATGGTCAGGACTTGTGGGAGGAAACCATTTTCAGCTCCCTTTCCTCTTACCCCAAACCTCAAACAAAATACCTCAACATCAAAAGGCAACAAATATAAGACCTTTACGCAAAAACACACAGACCTCACAATGCTAACTACTTGAATTATTTGAGCCACCTAGAAAAAAGCAGAACCTTTGTAACTCATGCAGTTCTCAGAAAGTGGTAGAGAATTCAGGTCAATGTATGGTTCTTCCAACAGGGAGTAGGTACAATGTTGGCACCAAGGGCAAGGGGCAAAAAAAGTGCCCTCAGTGTAAGGGAAGGGTTGAAGAGTAGAAATACTCTTGTAAAATTATGTTATAGAGGAGGAGTGAGGTACCTCTGTTGATAATCTGATAACATCCATTCCAATTATTTTTTTCCGATTTAAAAAAAAAATGAATGATGCCTTTTGTTTCTAAATAAGCCATTTCAGTACATATTTTGCCTTTCTCCTCCCCCCCACTCTGAAACTCTCCTTTGTATAAAAGAAAAGAAGTTAAGCAGAAAGAATGGACTGAGTGGCAAAGTTTGATACTGTATGTAACACTCTAACTCTGTAGCCACTCACTTCTCTGCTGGGGGGCAAAAGTATATTTAATTTAATAAAATAATATTGTAATTCCTCCAGAATCAAGATTAGTTATTAAAATTATTCAAAGGTTGGCTTTCTTTCAGTGTTCTTTATAGTTGTGTTGCATAGAAAGGCAAGGGGTTATATAAGGTGTCCAGGAAGAAATCCTGTTTCTGATGTACACTGGCTGTGTAATCCTGAGTCAAATGTCATTCATGCTCTCAGGTCTCCACATTGCTTTCTAAGACTATGAGCTACAAAGAAGGTGCCCACTTGTCCCTCCTTCTACCAATGCCATCACAAGTTCAGGCGCTAGTCCAACATTAACATCATTATAATCATCATATGTGTAGTATATGATCAGCTTTTGTTTACTCTGCCTAATTAAACAATTACTTCTGTCAGCTATCTGCTAATTAGGCCACATGTGTCAGGGCCATAGTCTCCTCTCAACTCCCCTCTCCCCAAAAGCAGATGTCAGAGTACAATACCCTTCAAGCCCTCTCCCTCCTCTTTCTCTTTTAACACTAGTCACATTCTTGGACATAAGTCTGGTGGTGAGTGATACTCGGTCTTTGGTGGGGGCCGGAGAGTGACAAAGGTCTTCCTCTAAGATGTGAAGACCTGACCCAACTAGACAGGAACAGATGGTTTCCCACATTGCCTCACTGTCACCATATGTGGGTAGCAGAAATCCTTCCAACAGAAGCAGTCTGGGTGCAAAGAAGGGACATAACTTTCCCCTCACTCTTTAGGAAGGCCCTGTTGGGGGTGGGGGATAAGGATTATGAAGGAAAAAGGTTAGAACCTTAAGCAGGTTAGAGAGGTTGTTTCTGTCCAGCAAGTGGTACATCCTGCTTGAGGTTAAGGGAGAGGAAAGAGACTTAATAACATTATTGTGAGGCTGCATTACAGGGGTGAGGTCTGTGATATCCAATGAACATCCTTCTGGTCCTGCACCATGTCAGTCAGACACCTGGGTACCACTTTTGGTCCATCCCTTCTCCAATCCTACCTTCTACTAAGGGAGTGGTTAGGGAACCACTAAGGAAGGGAAGGAAGGTCCTAAGCCATTCCAACCCATATCTAATAGAATTGTGGAAAGCTGGGGCTCTTTTCTCTTTGCTTGATACACTATATAATGGAAATAACTCCAAATTTTGGCCAATCCCTGCTCCCTGGTATGCAGGAAGTACTATAGTGGAGGTTTAAAGATGCAGGGAAACCTACTGCTATCATTTCTATATCCTCCTCACTTTAATATGCACAAGACACTTGGACTATCAGGAAAAAGTAAGGAAGAAGAAATTCCCCCACACCCTAGAATGGTTTCCACACTAAATGAGATAGTAGGAAGAGTATTGGATTTGAAATCAGTGCATGATAATTTAAAACCCAGGACTGCCACTTATTACCTCTGTGACATTGAGCAAATCCTATACTTTCTCTGGTTCCCAGTTTCACTAATTTTCAAATGAAGAGGTTGTGGTTGATGAACTTTAGAAGGTCTAAATGATACCTGCTTAGTGTTCACAGAGTAAGAGGAGAGGAAGCAACAAGTGCTTGAAAGGAGAAATTTTCTCTCCATCTAATCTAGCCTTAGCCCTGCTCTTCTTGGGACTAACTTACATTCCTTTGAAAGGAGAAAAGAAAATCTCCAACCAATTGATGATCACATAAGAGTCACTTGTCTGTGATTACCCAAGAAAATCACATGAAAACCAAGTGGCAGGAAGTGCTGAAACTTAAAGGAATGGCTCAGCTGGAATACACACGCTGGAGAGTTTCTCAGCCAGATGCCCTTGATCCAAAGAACAGTCCTTCTTTTGCTTGGGCCTGCAGAGAGAGAACAAACATCCCCCTTGGCCATTTACTGATTTCTCCTCAAGACTTGTTTCAAGTTTTATCTTCCTCACCCAAACCCCTCTCGACACCAAAAAGAAAAGGATCATTCCTGTGATTAAGCTAGAGACAAGATGAGAGACCTCGATCAAAGATGCAAGAAAAAATTGTCTCATCAGGTAGCACTGTACAGTGATTCAACACAGCCGAAAGCCTATCTTCTAGTAAGCAAACATGCTGTTTTGTTAGCCATGGGGTTTTCATGACTCACAGCTGGGAATTGTCACAGTTTACTTTAGCAAGCTAGCAAACGCTAGAGCCCACACAAGGTGGTGTCTGAAAAATGTGACTCCATCTAACACATCAAGCACGCAGTTTAAAGTAGCCAGAAATCTTGTGTTATACAGAAGGCAGGCGAGGCTCGTGGAGCTGTCCCTGGGCTACTAAACACCTGCCCCAGTCACTTACCACACTTTTGTCAGAACACCATGGCCATCAGGGCCCTGAAAGCAAATGACTAAATCAAGAACTGAGGTGACCTAGTTAAAACAGGATACATAAATAAATGCACCGTTAAGTGACCAGATTCAGAGGGAAAAGTCCTACTCAAGGTTATGAGTCTCTGGCTTCTAAATGGATTGTAAATAGTTGAAAGAGTGTTGAAAAGGCCCGATAATGATAAGCTACAGGTATTTAAATGCCAAAGGTCACATTGATTTAAATTTATTGCTATTGACTTTAATGAGGATTTGTCCACATTTATTCACAAAGCTTTCATTCTAAAAAGTATGAGAATTTCAAGGTACACTATCTAAATTAAATGGGGGCTCAGGGGACAGAGAGAGAAATTATGTACAAAGAGAATGGCTAGGACACATCAAAGAGACATTAAAAAATAAAAGTCTGAAAATTGGAAAATGGACATTTGAGTTTCCATAGGAAAAATATATATAATATATCATCAAACTGGGAAATTATGTCAATTGGACCCGAACTGGCCCCTGACCTGTGAGTGGCTGGAGCCAAGCAAAGCAGGCTAGAGACAGGCAAGTCAGAAATCAAACAGAAGTTTAAGTTCAAAGTGAATAAAACACTTGCAAGCATAAGTACAGAGTGGGAGGGCTTAAATTGCAGAGGCAGGGGTAGGACTTTTATTCATGAAAACCACAAAGGAGTTGGACCACAATACAATCATTCTTAAGTCTTGAGTAAATAATTCCCATGCAGGCCTATGGGAATAGTTCCCAAGTTCATTCTCAAGTCTTTCTTCTTTCTTTCTTTCTTTTGGTGTTTTTTTTTGTTTTGTTTTGTTTTGTTTTGTTTTTAATAATAGCTTTTTATTTTCAAAATACATGCAAAGGTAGTTTTCAACATTCACCCTTGCAAAACCTTGTGTTCTAAAATTTTCTCCCTCCCTTTCCCCTACCTTCCTCCCCTAGATAGCAAGTAATCTAATATGTTAAACATGTGCAATTCTTCTATGCATATTTCCACATTCATCATGCTACATAAGAAAAACATGGTCTGAAGTCTTAAAGGTCGAGTCTTATGATAATTCAATGGAGTAAAGAACTAGAGTTAGCGTAGTGGGAATAATTGAGTAGCATCTAGTTCGGCTCACTTGGCAATTACAAAAATCAGGGATTGTGAGCATATTGGGAGATGTGATGGATGACTTTAGGCTGCAGCATTTGAAATATTCTCAGGTCCCTGGGAAATAAGGGGAGCTTCAACAAATCTAAATAGTTATTGAGTAACATGAAAAATCATAATCCCTCAGGGGACACTTGGTACTAGTCAAAGCAATATACTTTGCCAGAGGGAGAGATCCTCCAGAGCCCTAAGGATTGTTATGTCAAGTTCAGGATATGCTTGCTAGGCCTTACTTCTGGGAAACAGAGTACCTCCTAATATCTTGATAATTGTTTTATGAAGTAATGCCCTGTTTTTCTGTAGATTTGCAGAAATAAGATACAAGATAGTTATGGGCAGCTATTGCTCCTGAGCACCTTAAGGTTCAAATACCCACCTGGGTGGGATGGAATACCCATCAAGTATCCTGATATCTATGCAACACCACTGTCCCACAAGTATTATAACTATGAAATTTTCCTTTAAGAATTTGATCTTTCTGACAGGAAAAGATAATGACAAATGTTAGAGGGAATGTAGGAAAACTGGGACACTGATACATTATTGGTGGAATTGTGAACTGATCCAACCATTCTGCAGAGCAATTTGGAACTATGTGTAAAGAGTTATCAAAGTGTGCATACCTCTTGATTCCGCAGTGTGTCTACTGTGCCTGTATCCTAAAGAGATCAAAAAAAGTTTATGTAAAAAAATGTTTGTGGCAGCCCTTTTTGAGGTGGCAAGGACCTGGAAACTGAGTGGATGCCCATCAATTGAAGAATAGCTAGCTAAATAAGTTGTGGAATATGAATGTTATGGAATATTATTATTCTGTAAGAAATGACAAGCAGGATGATTTCAGAAAGGCCTGGAGAGGCTAACATGAACTGATGCTGAATGAAGTAGAAACAGGAGGACATTGTACATAGCATTAAGATGATTATTTGATGATCAATTCTGACAGACTTGGCTCTTTTCTTTCTTTCCCCCCCTCCCCCTGAGGCTGGGGTGAAGTGACTTGCCCAGGGTCACACAGCTAGGAAGTGTTAAGTGTCTGAGACCAGATTTGAACTCAGGTCCTCCTGACTACAGGGCTGGGGTTCCATCTACCATACCCCCTAGCTGCCCGGACTTGACTCTTTTCAACTGAGAAGTGATTCAGAAAGCCATCTGCCTATCTAGAGAGAGATGACTGTGGGGACTGAGTGTGGATTACCACATAGTAGTTTCACCTTTTTTTGTTGTTGTTGTTTACTTGCTTTTTGTTTTCTTTTTCTTTTTTTTTTTCCTTTTTGATCTGGTTTTTCTTGTTTAACATAATTGTGGAAATATGTATAGAAGAATTGCACATGTTTAACATATTGGATTACTTGCAGTCTAAGGGAGGGGCGGGAGGAAGGGAGGGAGAAAAAAAATTGGAACACAAGTTTTGCAAGGGTGAATGTTGAAAACTATTTGTGCATATATTTTGAAAATAAAAAGCTTAAGAAAGAATTTTATCTTTTACAATTTTCCCATAAATGCATTTTTGATCAATCAGGATTCCTTAATTTCATTAATGCCCAATTTAATAGATATATAAGATAGAATGCAAAGCAGCAACATATGTTTGACAGGCCTGAGAAAGGACCCAATTAAAAAAAAATGTTTTCGTTTTCGTATTACATGTAAACAAAAATTTTAACATATTTAAATTTTTTTTTGACTTCTAAATTCTCTTTCTCCCCCTCCTTGAGAAGACAAGCAATTTGATATACATGTACAGTCATGAAAAACATTTCCATAATAACCATATTACAAAAGAAAACACAAGCCAAAACAACAAAACAAGAATAGTAAAGTAAAAGAAAATAATAAAGAAACTTAAAAAAATATATACTCCATTTTACATTTAGATTTTTCATCATAAGTCCTTCAAAATTGTGTTGGATCAGTTGATCATTGTTCAGTTCTTCCATTCTTCTAATTTCTTTTTCTATCCAGGGCACTACTATCCTTCCAACTAACCGAGTTCATGATCTTGGTCTATGGTCATCTTTTAAATACAAGGAATGCCAGGTATGGTGACTGCATATTGTAATCCTACTACTAGAGAAGACTGAGGCTGGTGGGCTATTAATTGAGTGCCTAGTACTAATATGGCAGTAGGAATGGAAGGTGAAGGGGAGTATAAGAAGGGGCTAATAATCAGAAACAGTCAGAAACAGAAACAGATCAAAATACCCCCATTGAGTTAGAGTGGGGGTAGGGCCAGGAGTGGCTGCTGAACTTCCAAACTGATTGAAATAGAAAGACCCAGTCTCAAAAAATAAAATCAGCTATAAAGAAGTATTTATTTAAAGACAATTTCTTATTAATAACTAACATGCTAGTGCTTATTTATCATTTCCTCTCCTTTATAGGGAAGGCAAGGTGCCCTAGAGTAGTTATAGGTAGGAACTGTGGAGGATGGGAAATGAATGCTGGGGATGGCAGATGGTTGGCAATTTCCTGGAAATAATAATAAGAGCAAACATATTCTATATGTTTAGGGGTAGAAGAGAATGAACCCAGTAGGACAATTTCAAGTTTAGCACGCAGTTCAGTGGAAAAGTGGCCAAAGCAAGTGCAAGCCAAGGAGCACGGAAATGTAGCTGTTCTGGGAGTGTGTTGCTATTTATGTACTTAAGGGATTCCTTCTTTTGTTTTAGTCGATTGCTTTCCTATTTACTTTTCCTGCCTATAACTATAAAAAGCCTCAGCATTCTGGAATACTTCCAACAGTCAAGGTTTTTTGGGGTTTCTTTCTTTCTTTCTTTCTTTCTTTCTTTCTTTCTTTCTTTCTTTCTTTCTTTCTTTCTTTCTTCTTCTTTCTTTCTTTCTTTCTTTCTTTCTTTCTTTCTTTCTTTCTTTCTTTCTTTCTTCTTTCTTTCTTTCTTTCTTTCTTTCTTTCTTTCTTTCTTTCTTTCTTTCTTTCTTTCTTCCTTCCTTCCTTCCTTCCTTCCTTCCTTCCTTCCTTCCTTCCTTCCTTCCTTCCTTCCTTCCTTCCTTCCTTCCTTCCTTCCTTCCTTCCTTCCTTCCTTCCTTCCTTCCTTCCTTCCTTCCTTCCTTCCTTCCTTCCTTCCTTCCTTCCTTCCTTCCTTCCTTCCTTCCTTCCTTCCTTTCTTTCTTTCTTTCTTTCTTTCTTTCTTTCTTTCTTTCTTTCTTTTCTTTCTTTCTTTCTTTCTTTCTTTCTTTCTTTCCTTCCTTCTTCCTTCCTTCTTCCTTCCTCCTTCCTTCCTTCCTTCTTCCTTCTTCCTTCCTTCCTTCCTTCCTTCCTTCCTTCCTTCCTTCCTTCCTTCCTTCCTTTCCTTCCTTCCTTTCTTTCTTTCTTTCTTTCTTTCTTTCTTTCTTTCTTTCTTTCTTTCTTTCTTTCTTTCTTTCTTTTCTTTCTTCTTCTTTCTTTCCTTCCTTTCCTTCCTTCCTTCCTTCCTTCCTTCTTCCTTCCTTCCTTCCTTCCTTCCTTCCTTCCTTCCTTCCTTCCTTCCTTCCTTCCTTCCTTCCTTCCTTCCTTCCTTCCTTCCTTTCTTTCTTCTTTCTTTCTTCTTCTTCTTCTTTCTTTCTTTCTTTCTTTCTTTCTTTCTTTCTTTCTTTCTTTCTTTCTTCTCTCTCTTTTTTGATTAAAGCTGTTTATTTCAAAACATGCATAATTTTCAACATTCCCCTTTGCAAAATCATTTAATTTTCCAAATGTTCTTTCCTTTTCTTCCCCTCATCCCGTCTCCTAGACAGCAAGTAATCCAAAATGTTAAATATGTGCAATTTTTCTATACATTATTTCCACAATTATCATGTTACACAAGAAAAATCAGACCAGAAAGGAAAACAATGAGAAAGAAAACAAAATGCAAGCAGAAAACAACAAAAAAAAGTGAAAATGCTATCTTGTGATCCACACTTAGTTCCCACAATCCTCTCTCTGGGTGCAGATGACTCTCTCCATCACAAGATCACCGGAACTGGCCTGAATCATCTCACTGTTGAAAATAGCCATGTCCCTCAGAATTGAACATCGTATAATCATGGCAAGTCAGTTTTTCAAGAAAGTTTCTAGTCATCAGCAAAAGAGAGGGGAAGGGGAAAAAAGTAAAGGAAAGCCAGGTTGCTTTTGCTGTATTGTACCTTCTTTTTTACTCCCTTTTCTCATTTTCTTGTCTTATTTTTGGGGGAAGATTTTTCAGTTATTTATTAGGAAAGATAGCATCTTACCTATAGTGGAATCAGAAAAGTAGGACAGAGCTAGGAGCTGTCGGTAGAAGATGCAAAGAGGTAAGTTTTGTCTTGACAAAAGGGAAAATAAAACATTTTACCAATGAGATCAATTCAAAATTGGTGTGAATTGCTTTGAGAAGTAGTTTGTTGTTCCTCTAGATTGGTGACACAGTGGATATAAGGTGCTCAAATTGCAATTAAGAAGATTGGAATTCAAATCTCTCCCCAAACATGTAGTAGTTGTGTAATTCTGGGCAAGTCACTTTACCTCAATTTCTTCCATTGTAAAATTGGGATAATAATAATACTTACTTCTGAGAGGTGTGTGAGGATCAAATGAGATCATATTTGTAAAGTGCTTAGGATAGTACAAAATACCTGGCATACAGTGGGTCCTTATTAAATGTTTATCGATTGATTGAAAAATGTTTCCTTTTGTGGGATAAATGCAAAGAGGAACCTTCTTCAGATACACAATGGCCTTCTTAGGTCCTTTCCATACAGATCCTGTGGTTCTGTTTCTGTGACCTGGGTTCATCTCCTAGCTATTAATCATGAGTAGTTCCTCTGACTTTCAGTTTCCACATCTATAAAACAGATATAATAATAATAATATTTGTAATACCTTTGTCTATAGAGTTTCTGGGAAGGAATCACATTTAAACTACAAGTCCTAGAAAAATGAGTTATTGACATTATTTGTTGTATTACTCTTCTATGGTTTTTCCACTCTATTAGGCTTTTTCCTACTCTAGTTTGCACTGTTATTCTAACTCAATATCCCTCTTTCAAAAGAAATAGGGGAAACTATGCTAGGAAATGAGCAGCTAGGTAGTGGAGTGGTTAGAGCACTCAGCTTGAAAGCAGAAAGAAATAAGTTCAAATCTGGTCTCAGACACTGGTTGTGTGGGCCTGAGCAAACCTTTAACCCTATTTACCTCAGTTTCTTCATCTGTAAAATTAGTTAGAGAAAGATATGGCAAATTACTCTCCCCCCAAAAAAATCCTAGATGGGGTCATACAACTGAACATCATGCTAGAGAAGGAAGGACCCTGTCCTTAATAAGGAGGCTCTCTTAAAAAGTATAAGCAGGACCAAATGCCTTCAAAATTGTGATGTAAACTTTAGCTTTCTTGCACCGTCTCCCTTCTCCCACTCAAGGATACCTTATTTCACCTGTCTTAAATGTCCACTATTCTAAGGTTCTCTCCTGTTTCCTTTCTATCAAAATCTGCTCTCCCAGAAAGACATTAATAAATAGATTAAAAAAAAATACAGTTAGGATATATAAAGAGGGAACTCCCAGTGCAGGGATTCTCTTCCTAATCCCCTAACAGTGATGGTAACTTATCAATGACCCTGTAGATAAATCCTCAGAGGTTTCCTGAGGCACATAAGGGTCATGATAGTTATTCAGAGTCACTCAGCCTATTACCTGCTGGCATTTTAAACTGTTTCCTCTTGGGCACAAATAACTGCTAATGTAAAATATTGACTTTCCCAAAGATGTCTCCATTTTAATGAGAATCAAAGTCTGAAAATATGGAGATGCATGAGAAGACTTATATAAGCTGATGCAAAGTGAAATGAGCAGAACCAGGAAAACAAAATACACAATGATTATTACTACAATGTAAACAAATCAAAACGCCCAAGAAATTGTAATAGCCAAGTTTGACCCCAAAAAAGAGAGACAAGAAGGCACTTGCTTCTTTTATTTGCAAAAGCGATGACTATGAATGGAACATTATACATACATACATATATGTATATATACACATATACACACATATTTGGATGGATGGAATATGTATATATATATATATATATATGGATGAAGTGAAGGGAGAGGCAGAAAGAAACAAAGAGAAAGATATAGATTAGGTGATTTTTAAAAAATTGTTAAATTAAAAAGAATCAAAACTGTAAACCAAAAACATAAAGTAGACATTGATGCACCAGCAATCAGGTACTATCAGGTAACAGAAATATCCTGAAAGTAGTCAAAAAAAATAATTTTATAAGAATACTCAGACCACAAGACTAGCCTAAAAGATCTATCTCCTATGCTAGGATATAGGGCTTTGCACATAAAAGATACTTAATAAATGCTATTGCTTTTTCAAAATTTTTTTTTTATCTTGGACCTAAATACCACCCCCCAAAAAAGAGAAAGGGAGTTTTTCCATATAAATAGAATTGTATGGAACTGTGAATTTCTACCAGTTGTTTCTACTTTTAAAAATATACATTTCAAAACTCTAATGCTTGTCTGAGAGTCCTTCTAAACTGCCCTCTGTTCTCTCTCTTTTTTTATAAACCTGTCCCTCAACTAGCCCCATTCCACTGAGCAAATAAAAAATATACTTTAATACATATCTATATAATTCAGTAAAAAAAAATTTCCTACATTATCCAGGTTTAAAAAAGTATGTCTCCTCCTGTATCTTTTAAGTTAATTACCTCTCTATCAGGAGAGGGGTGTATTTTGTCTTCATTCATTTAGTCTTGTGGTTTATCTTTTGTATTGATCAGAGTTCTAAAGTCTTCCAAAGTTGTTTTTCTTTCTAATAGTTTTGTTGTATAGGTTGTTCTCCTAGTTCTATTCCTTTCACTTTGCATCAATTCATAAAAATCTTCCATTTTTTTTCTAAAATTGTCCATTTCATAATTTCTCATGATACACTAATTTTATATTATATTTTATGTCACATTATATCACATATATTACATTTTATATTACATATACAAATTTATATCATAATTTGTTTAGCCATTCTCCAACAGGAGTTCTTAATTTCCAACTTTTGGCTGTCAAAAAGAGTTCAGATTTCTATTCAGATACATCATTTTCTTCTTTCTTGATACAATGGTAGGAACAGTAACTTTCTAAGCATAACTCCAATTGTTTTCCAAAATAACTGGACCAATTCACAGCTCCACCTGCAGTGTACTATGGGGCTTCTTAAACTTTTTCCACTCATGACCCCTTTTTGCCTGAGAAATTATTACATAATTCCAAGTATTAGGTCTATAAAATAGGTATATAAGTCTAACATTTACTGATAAAAGTCATAAAGAAATTTATATTAAAATAATTCTTTGGTATACATATAATTTTACCATTTATTAAATACAAAACAAATTTGCATGCTAATGAAATAGATGTACTTTTAAATTTTTATATAAAGAATTAAATCTTGGCAGATTATTTGATACATTGTTGCCAAAACTTTTGCAACCCCCACATTCAGTTTTGTGACCCCATGAGGTGTTGCAGCCCACAGTTTAAGAAGCTTTGTACCATAATGCATCTGTATTCTCACAGCCCCTCCACCATTCATCATTTAGGGGTTTTTTTTGTCATCTTTGTCACTCTGAGAGTTATAAAGTAGAACCTTAAGGTTGCTTTAATTTATATTTCTGTAATTGCATTTTTCCATATGATTGTTGATAGCTTAGATTTCTTCAGAAAATTGCTCCTTGTTCTTCAGAAAACTGATCATTTATCTGTTGAAGAATGACTCTCAGTCTCATAAATTTTAATCCGTTTCTTAATCTTGGAAAAGAGGCTTTTATCAGAGAAACATGTTGTAAAGATTTCTTTCCCAAGTTAATCTCTTTCTTTTCTGATTTTTACTACATTATTGTTGCTGTTCAGTCATTCTTCAGTATTGTCCAATTCCTCATGACCCCATTTGAGGTTTTCTTAATAAGTGTCTACATCCAGATTTTAACTCAGGTAGATGAGCTTTCTTGACTCCAGAGCCAGCCCTCTATCTCCTATATCATCGAACTACCTTCATATTAGACTTACATTGTGTTCGATTTGTACAAATTTTTAAATTTTGCAAAATCCAAATTATACATTTATCTTGTATGATCCGTTCCATCCCTTGTCTAGTTCTGCACTCTCCCTTTTTCCTATTTGCTTTATATTTGGGGGGAATGTTTTACATCATTAATACAAGGAAACAAGTCTGATGTGAAAAGGAAAGAACAATCATTTTGGAGTGTAGAATGATAGTGTAGAAAGGACAGGACTACAGAGGATCCGGTGACAGTGCCAAGAAAAGGAAGACAATAAACTCAAGCTTCCTCCCATCACTGTCTAAGCTATAAACATAGATGTTTTTATTTAAACAAACTCTGTATGTTCAGGATATTTAAGAAGGAAGGGTATCAGGGCAGCTAGGTGCTGCAGTGGATAGAGCATCAGCCCTGAATTCAGGAGGACCTGAGTTCAAATCTGGTCTCAGACACTTCCTAGCTGTGTGACCCTGGGCAAGTCACTTAACCCCCACGGCTTCAGAAAAAAAAAAAAAGTCAAAGAAGGAAGACTATTTCCTAAGCAAAAGATGCAGAAATTGGTTGTTGCTGGGCTTCATTTTGACTATGTAACTTGCAGAATTCACCACCAGCTTCTCAAACCAGAAAGAGGCTGTAGTAGTCTTCAGAAGGTATATTGTGAATGTGTGGTAGTAGGGTGGGCTGGAGGAGGAGGGCAGGAGAACGAATTCCACTACCGCAGGACTTTCTACATGACTCTAGGGACCTAGGCCAGCAAAAGGGGAAAGAATATAAACTAGAGGAACAGAATACTCACACTTGCTTAAAACGATGCTGGTTTCCTGGTTTCCTAGAATCCAAGTTTCCTGCTATGCTATCAAAAATGTAGTAACATTAAATAGGAAGCTGACCACATGTAAGCCCTTTGACTAATCCTAAAGCTTGTCCAGCGAGTTGCAAAAACACAAATGAGCAAGAGTCAGTGCCTCAGAGTCCTAATTTCATCCACATGACTACTCTGTGACTGCAAAACCCTCAGCAGACAGTCTCACCAGCTGTGGGGACTGAGGATGAGGCCTTTTGAGCTCAGATCACTTGACCCTCAGACAATGTGGAACCTTTCCAGTGGGTTGGATGGGTGCTCCAATGATGAAACCTTGGCCCAGGGTCACTCACTTGGGCGTCTCAGAGAATGGGTCAGGTCACCTCATAATGTCAGAGTAAATCAGTTTAAGAGAGGCAACCTGCCCTAATGGAGAGCTGGCCTAGAGAGACCAGGAAGGCCCAAGTTCAAATGCCTCTTATGACCCAGACTAGCTCTAAGACCTCGAGCAATTTGTTTAAGCTCTGGAGTTCCAGGCAAAGTTCAAACGCTGTAAGTCAGAGCTTTTAGAGTGAGAGGAATTCCCTTTCTACTCCTACCCTACTTCTACTATCCTAAGGAAGCCACAAGTCTGTTTCTTTTTTAAATATAGATTAAAGAGTTTAAAAGAAAGCTGTCACATACAACTGGTGATTCAACTTCTAAAATGGTCCTTTTCCTTGATTTTGTTCTCTGATAAATAGCCAAATACAAGATCCTGTGGGTGTGTTGCAAAGGAAATGCAGAGTTGAGACTATCTGGTAAGTAAATAAGGAAATGCCTGTTTGAAATGTTTCCTTTTTTTGAGGGGGGGAATTCTGGGAATTGGATGGTCAAAATGAAGTTCAGCAACACTTTTGCTTAGAAGATACCCTCCTTTTTAAACATGCTGAACACACAAGAGTTTGCTTAAATAAAACATATATCTTTATAGCCTAGGCCGTGGTGGGAGGAAGGCCTAGTTTATTCTTTCTTCCTTTTCTTGGCACTGTCCCTTACTAGCATTGTAACCGGATTCTCTGTAGGCCTGACCTTCCGGAGCACCCTTCTACACTCCAAAATGATTTAAATTTAAAATTGTATTTTAAAAATTTTTTTAAAAATTATTTTTAAATTTTTAAATTCTATTTTAAAATTAAATTCCAAAATGATTGTTCCTTCATTTTCGCATCAGACTGTAAGCTCCACGAGGACAGGACGAATAAAATAATAAGCATTTATAGAACACTTCTGTAACAAATAAAATATCCTAGCAAGAACTCCACTGACTCACTGATGATTGCAGGGAAGATTTTACATCCTTGCAAGTATGGGTGCCTAGGTGAGTACGCACACCTTTGAAATCCAAAGGCAGCATTTTATTTCCTATTCTGAAGCACAAGTCCCTCTCCTGACTCCCTATTAATTGGATATTACACAAGTTACACAATATGAATTTCCACACCTTATTACCTAGCCAGTCCCTGTCCCAAAGGAGCCTTCATTTTAGGCTCCTTTTTATTTTTTAGAAGGGGGAAGGTAACAGAGGTGGAACTAAGGGCAAAGAACAAAAGCTTCTTTTCAAATCTCAGGCCATTGATTATAAAAGACAGTTCCTGCCCCCAAAGAGCATGCTCTCTTTGAGGGGAAGATAACTAGCCTTTACCCTCAATTATTCTTTGATGTCATTGGGGGTTTCTAATTTAAGTTTCATTTTTCCAATGTAATTTTCATAACTGTAGAAACCAAATCCACCTTTCTTTTTTAATAATTTAGTTTTCCACAGCCTTTTTTATTTTTTTTATTATAGCTTTTTAATTTACAAGATATATGAATGGGTAATTTTTCAGCATTGACAGTTGCAAAACCTTTTGTTCCAGTTTTTTGCCTCCTTCCCCCCACCCCTTCCCCCAGATGGCAGGTTGTCCAATACATGTTAAATATGTTAAAGTATAAATTAAATACAATATACGTATACAAGTCCAAGCAGTTGTCTTGCTGTACAAAAAGAATTGGACTTTGAAATACTGTACAATTAGTCTGTGAAGGAAATAAAAAATTCAGGCAGACAATAGAGGGATTAGGAATTCTATGTAGTGGTTCATAGTCATCTCCCAGAGTTCTTTGGAACTGATTTGGTTCATCTCATTGTTGGAGAGGCCGCGTCCATCAGAACTGATCATCATATAGTATTGTTGTTGAAGTATACAAGGATCTCCTGGTCCTGCTCATTTCACTCAGCATCAGTTCACCACATCCTTTTTTAACCCCTCAAGTTTGGCTAATATTTTTTTACATCCCGCTTTATAACAGTCTATTAACCTCCTGCACAGATCTCTTACACAGTAAATGGGACAAGGACCACTGGCTCAAATAAATCAAGGAGATTTCTCAAGGTAAAAGCAGAAAGGACTTTTATTGTGATCTCGTGAGGAAGGGCATCTTCCTTCCCACAAGCAGTCAGACTAGGAGAGACAGGCCCAGTTAACAGACAAGAGTTATATGGGGGTCTGGACTAACACTCTCTATAGGCTGGATCTTGGCCCTGATTAGCCAGGACAAATGCCCTCGCATTCTGAGTCAGAAATGAGGAAAAACTTCTAAGCCAACCACGTCTTTAGGGTTACTAAATTAATTATAGGGGAGTTTCGATGTTACGATGGCCCCAACTTAGTCTCACAATAGAAGGGCTATGTGGTCCCACTCCTTTTAAACCATGTGGTCTCTGGAGAAAGAAACCTGGCCCTGAGGCACAGCCGGCCTTCACTCAAGTTTTACAACAGTCTCCTTCTGGTGAGATGGCTTTCACAGCTCACTTCATTCAATTCCCCCCTCTCTTTCATCAGTTGAAAGCTTCTCACACCAAAGATTATACATGTCTTCAACTCCCTGATTGACTTCATTTTCAGGATCGGACCTATCCTCCCAGGCCTGGGTTCCCACACTTTGGCTCTTGAGCGCCATTGATGGTGCTAATCCCATGACTATACCTTTTATCTAATGATTTTGCAGTTTTCTGAACCATATTGGCAATAAGTTGCATCATACATGGGGAACATAACTCCATTGAGAGCTATCAGGAGGAACCATAAAGCCTGTCTCCAACAGGCTCCTCCAAACCAAGCCCACCAAGAGGTGTTAAAAGGGGAGGTCCAAGTTTGAATCAGAACATGTGCTAATTTTCTGATGCCTTTGATTATCTTTTTTTACCAAGACAATAGTCAATATTTTCTCCTGGAAGCATAGTCTTTTCTCATGGGAATATTAACTATGAGATCACCCAGATAATTTCCTCCCTTCCTGGTCCTTCATTCTAATCATTTTGGATAATACAGATTGGAAATAGGAGGATCTTACCAAGTGCTATGAGGATAGCCTTCCACAGACATCTTATTGATTGGCGTTTTCTTCTTGGGCTCAGGTAGTGGGGCCACCTATCATCCCAACCAGTTATGTCCCTCACAAATAAAGATGCCTACCACAAGAGTCAGCAACAAAAGAAATGCTAAAATAAATAGACAAACATATGCATCTAGCATCAGACAGATGACTAGACCAAATACTCACTTAAATACTTTAGGATATAATGATTACATTTTGGGAGGAAAGGGGGAAAATTGTGCTCATGGCTTCTACTCACTATTTGCTCTGATTATAAAAACTTTCCATAAAAGAAAAAAAAGCAGGGACATGATTATAATAGCATCAAAACAAGTCCTTTTTTTTTTTTTTTTTAATTCATTTTTCCAAATTATCCCCTCCCTCCCTCCACTCCCTCCCCCCATGACAGGTAATCCCATACATTTTACATGTGTTACAATATAACCTAGATACAATATATGTGTGTAAATACCATTTTCTTGTTGCACATTAATTATTAGCTTCCGCAGGTATAAGTAACCTGGGTAGATAGACAGTAGTGCTAACAATTTACATTCACTTCCCAGTGTTCCTTCTCTGGGTGTAGTTATTTCTGTCCATCATTGATCAACTGGAAGTGAGTTGGCTTTTCTTTATGTTGAAGATTTCCACTTCCATCAGAATACATCCTCATACAGTATTGTTGTTGAAGTGTACAGCGATCTTCTGGTTCTGCTCATTTCACTCAGCATCAGTTGATTTAAATCTCTCCAAGCCTCTCTGTATTCCTCCTGCTGGTCATTTCTTACAGAGCAATAATATTCCATAACCTTCATATACCACAATTTACCCAACCATTCTCCAACTGATGGACATCCATTCATCTTCCAGTTTCTAGCTACAACAAAAAGAGCTGCCACAAACATTTTGGCACATATATGACTCTTTCCGCTCTTTAGTATTTCTTTGGGATATAAGCCCAGTAGTAGCGCTGCTGGGTCAAAGGGTATGCACAGTTTGATAGCTTTTTGGGCATAGTTCCAAATTGCTCTCCAGAATGGCTGGATTCTTTCACTCCACCAACAATGTATCAGTGTCCCAAAAACAAGTCCTTCTTATTCAAAAGAACACCATTGAGAAACCGAGTCAAAGGGATCCCACCTTAATCGGAAGCCAAGATCATCCTCACAACTCTTGCCCAAATACTAACTTCCACCTGTAACAATTCAGAATCACATTCTTCTGAGTAGCTTGTGGCATATTTCTTTCAACTGGTGGATCACTGGCTTGATGATGCATCAGACGATCATACCTGAATTTAAAACTTCAAATAATATCAGCGACAGTCCCAAGAGATTTTATCTCCAATATCAAATCTCATCAATTAAAGCTTCAGGTGAATTTAGCTCTCAGGTATATTCTAAATAGGTATTATGACCTTACATTTATAACAATTAGAGATTCATCCTAGAAGGTCCACAGCTTATTGTTCATATGCAAGTAGATGGTTTTGAGTTCAGTATTACACAAATCATTTTGCTTTTAAAATGCTCGATAGAGAAATTCTAAATTGCACATTGTCTAATAGAAACATATTCAAAGGGACAAAGGCAAAAACTATTATTCTCAGTCCCTTTAAATAATGAGTACAACTTTAAGATGACTCCATACAACCAATTAGAACTTATACAGAATATAGAATATCCTAATTTCACACAAAAGAACCTTATCAGAATTAACATTAATAATTCCTTCATCCTAAAAAAAATGTTAATTCAAGTTCCTCCAATTGAGGAGTCCCTTTAAACTTTTTTTTGGGGGGGAAATATAAATAACAACTACATTACCAGTATTGTTAAAATTCCTCTAAGCACAAACATTCCCATCTCCCACCAAAACATTCCCAATTGCAAAGTCAATTTTGAAGATTACAAATTGTCCTTAATATCCCATTTTTGAAGTTCTCCACAGGTCCTGTAAGTCTGGTGTTCTGCAATCTTCAGACAGCAGTCTTAGTCATCTCTAACTTCTGGTAAGGTTCTTCCTACTCTGCTTCTTCCAGAATTTAGTAAGGGCCCAATTTCTTGAAAACTGCAAACTACAGAAGTGTTGTCTGGTCAGCGATCCTTGTTTCCTAAGAGCTAAAAGGGGATGAAGACACTGCTAGTATATAATTCCTGTAGAGGGCTTAAACTCTGGAAAAGGTACCGCTGGAATCAGACAAGAGAGCACTTAAGGCTAATCACCTATTCTATGTGAGATAATTGCTCTATAAGCATATATTTGGATGATGGCTCTCCTCATGATTGGGGTTTGCAGAAGGCTTGGTGGTGAGGTAATCATAGGCAAGGATTGGAGGGCTGAGGGAGAGAAATCAGGGTCACTTGGCTGCAGGACTGGGAGGAGAGAGGCTGGAGACTCCCGACTCCAGGATCCAGGATACATCTTTGGCAAGCCCTGTGGCAGTTTGCCTGCCTCCTTCACTCCTCCCCCTAAAGACCAAGATCTTTGATTTATCCTGACTCTGGCTGACCCTGAGGCCCTCCAGGGAGGGAAGATGCCCAGGTGTATGGAATTGCTACTTAATTTGAAATCCTTCCCCATTATTTCTTATAAAAACCTTAAAAGTAAAATATGTCCCTTTATCAGACTCAATAATCTCTACCAATCCATAATTAGGTACAATTTGTTCCAATGTTATTCCACTAATTTCTCTTAAATCATCAGATCTCAGGGGAGAGCTTTTACCCATGCTCCTATATCTCAGTTTCCCCACTGGTGTCATTTCATGAAAACCTACCCTAAATAGGCTGGGGCCTGGCTCCCTTTCTCTCCAGGGAACACCTCCTCAATACTTTCTTATTTATTTTTAGACACGTTACCCACCTTTCAGATACCAATTGTTCTGCAATTACACACATCCCCATACCCCAAATTCTCTTGCTTTTACTTCTTTGTTACAAGAAGAAAGCAAGACAGATCTCAAGATTAATATTCTAAATAGCCTTGATCAAATTTCACAAAATTTATGCCACATATCCAGCGAGGCCTACAAAATGTTAAAGCACAGCTCATACAATTTTTTACAAATTACTCTATCTTCTCTTTAGCAAGCAATATAGTAGTTTAAATATATTTCATCTAATTAGGAGATACAACATGTGACCTTTTTAGGGTAAGTTATCAGAAAACAAAATTTTTAACTTAAAATCAAATCAAATACAGATCTAAATCTAAATTCCTAGGAACAATATTTCATTATCAATGCACACATTTCTAAATGCTGGTACCAGAATCAACAAGCTCACAATTTTAGCACAAATGAATTAATAGTAATTTCCCCTACAATTTCAGAATCAGAATTCCAGTTTAAGCACACACATACACAGCCCCAAACTTAAGATAGCAAAGAACTGCCCTTCCAAGTCCGACCACAGGGCCTTAAAAAATTAACATACTCTAAGACCCCTGGGGGGGGAGAGGGTCGGAGGAATTTGAACCCAGGTGTCTGGCTACAGGTCTGTGGCCCAGTGGCTGTCTCACTCTCTATGCCAGCAATGCTGGGGAGGGGGCCCATGTCAAAGATGTTGAGGTACTGTGCAAACCCCAGAAGAACTCAGGTCTGCCAGGGATAACCCCCTTGCCAAGATAGATTCCACGAACTTGAAAAGCTTGGAAAAACCCAAAGAGCAGTTTGTTTTTGTTTTTATTTTTTCTTCTGCAGTTTCCCTCAGAAAGTTTTTAATTATGTAAATTAGGCTTATTTAAAAACACAATGGACCAACTCAATTTAGTTGATAGTGCCATCCTCAGAAACCCCAGAATCTGCTAAAATATATTTTTTTTAAACACTTCTATAACTTTATTTCTGCAGACTCAAATTGGCCAGTTCTGAGTCCACAGAAATGTCATTTTTCATTTCCTTCATTTTTTAAGGTGGTAGCACATGGTTTTTCCATTTTCTCAATGGCTTTCAATCTATGCTCTTCTCATTCATACTTAAACTTTCTCACTATTTCCATCTTCATCAGTCAAAGATCTTATCATTCCCATTCAGCCTTATCTTTACCAGAGCAGCAACACAAGCCTCACCTCAAAGGAGATTGACTCACCAATGCATGGTAAGTTCCTGCTCTATCCATAGAAATCTAATAAGAATGGAAAGGCAACCTAGCCTGATGGTGTAAAAAGAAAAATGTGGAATTAAGAGATTAGTTCAGATCCTACTTCCCACCTTAGCTATGTGGCTCTTTTATTTTTGAGCATCCTTAACTCTCACTCAGGTTGCTCATTTTTAACAGAAAACACAGAATGCAAAGCAGACCCACACAAATCTATTTACATATAGTTGGGCCTACTCAGTCAGCCCCTGGAGCATCCTCCCCATACAGAGCAACACTATTTACTCACTTTGCTTTTTGCCCTTCTATCTTCCCCAGGGAAGCTTTGGCTGAGCCCTCCTATTCTGAATCTTTGTGGAGACTTTTCGCTCTCCCACATTCAATTCAGCAGGATTCCCTCCAGCCCCAAAGGCCTATTCTGGTCAGAGCCCCCTCCCCAGTCTGTGACCCTCCACTCAAGGGCCTCACAGGTCACTCACTGTTTGGTACCCCATGTTGCCTGCCTGCCTGACATCCAATCCCAACCACCGGGGATTTGCTGCAGATTTACTGACTTTCGTTTTGCCCTGAGTCTCTCCTCTTGGGGTCACTTGACCTTGGAAGCAAGAAAAGGTCTCAGAAGTTGGAAGGCTGCTTGAAAGCAAGGCAGAGCACCATCCTACTAACACCGGAGACCCCATCCACTCATCAGTCACGTGATCCTGGACAAGCCCCCATAGACTGTGTAAGACACCGGCTCAAATTAAATCAAGGAGCTTTCTCGAGGTAAAAACACAAAGGAATTTTATTATGATCTTGTGAGAAAGGGCGACCCCCTCCCAACAAGCAGTCAGACAAGGAGAGGCGGGGCCCAGTTAACAGACAAGAATTTTTCCTGATTAGCCAGGACAAATGACCTCACATTCTAAGTCATAAATGAGGAAAAACTTCTAACCCAACCTCATCTTTAGGATTACTACATTACCTTATTTGGGAGTTTCAATGCCACCCAGCTTAATCTCACAAAGAATACGATCCTATTCCTTGTAAACCATGCGATCTCTGGAGAAAGAGACCTGGGCCTGGGACACAACCGACCTTCATTCAATCTTTTTTTTTTTTTTTTTTTTTTTGCTAAGGTAATTGGGATTAAGTGACTTGCCCAGATTTGTTAAGTGTCTGAGGCCAGATTTGAACTCCTGACTTCAGGGGCTGGGACTCTAACCACTGCGCCACCTGGCTGCCCCTCATCCAATCTTGAGAGCACCGTCTCCATCTTGTGAGACAGCTTTCACCATTCACTTCATTCAATAGGATGGATAATTAATCTTTGATTTCTCTGCTAATTCTTCTGACAGGGCTGTACCAGGAGTAAAACTACCACTTCCTCCTTTTTGGGACAACCTTTTTAGAATCCTTCTGTTTTCTCATGCTATTTATTCTTTTGGTGGCAGCTAACTGCTTATGCTGTTCCTTTCCCTGCCTCTCTGGTGAACACATCCAATACTATTTATCCCCAGAGTAGAAATGACCCAAATCCAGAACTAACTAGAATCCTAGCCTTCAATTCATCGGTTACGTCCTTGACTTAATTCTTCCTGATTCAGTCTTATCTTCTTCATCAAATGCCAGGATAAAGAGCATAGCCAGTTGGATCGGTGCCCAGATGCTCACTCGGTTCCCAGACACAGTAGGTTTGAGAGTGCGGCCTGAGAAATGGCCAGAGCTTTCAGACTCAGGTACATGCCATTATGATCCCTAGGTCTGGGAATCTTTCACCCTCTCATGAGAGACAAACTCCAAAGCTAAGGGACCTCTGAAGCTGCCTAGTGCTAAACATCTGAAGGGGATTGCTCAAAGCCTAGAGGAAGATAACGAGAGATAGCGTGAGAGAGCACTAAGTGCAGACCCTAATTCTTGAGACTTGTGCTCATCTCTTCCCTGAAAATTCTGAAAATAGCTGGTTAAGCATCATCTCTTCTAATAAGGACTACATTATAACACAAAAGCAATTTTGAGAAAGGGGAATCCCATCAGAATAAGGTGTTTCCTTCACAGGTGTTTTCATATAAATTATTCAAAAGAAAAAGCAGGGGCATGATTATAATAGCATCAAAACTGATCCTTCAGGGCCTCAGCCTGACGTCGATAAGTCACAGCAGCGAACCAAATATGGAGTGACCATCCCACCTTCTAGCCAACTCAACTCTCAAATGATGTTTCTAACTTAATGTATCAGATAATCATTCCCAAATTCAAGACTCAAAACAGTATCAGTTATAATCCCAAGAGATTCCACAATCATTCCCAAATTCAAGACTCAAAACAGTATCAATTATAATCCCAAGAGATTCCACAATCATTCCCAAATTCAAGACTCAAAACAGTATCAGTTATAATCCCAAGAGATTCCACAATCATTCCCAAATTCAAGACTCAAAACAGTATCAGTTATAATCCCAAGAGATTCCACAATCATTCCCAAATTCAAGACTCAAAACAGTATCAATTATAATCCCAAGAGATTCCACAATCATTCCCAAATTCAAGACTCAAAACAGTATCAATTATAATCCCAAGAGATTCCACAATCATTCCCAAACTCAAGACTCAAAACAGTATCAGTTATAATCCCAAGAGATTCCACAATCATTCCCAAACTCAAGATTCAAAACAGTATCAGTTATAATCCCAAGAGATTCCACAATCATTCCCAAATTCAAGACTCAAAACAGTATCAGTTATAATCCCAAGAGATTCCATAATCATTCCCAAATTCAAGACTCAAAATAGTATCGATTATAATCCCAAGAGATTCCATAATCATTCCCAAATTCAAGACTCAAAATAGTATCAGTTATAATCCCAAGAGATTCCATCTCAATAGCAAGTTTCACTAATCAGAGGTTTTAGATCTTAAACTATTTGTCCCATGTACCTGCAGATCACAGCCCAAAATTGAGTGGTTTGAATTTTTGTTCTAGGTACTTCAAGAAAGCTACAGATCATATTTGTTATCATATTCCTTAACTGAGACCAGAATGCATTTAAATAAGTGCTAAATAATTCTGCTGAAGACAGATGGAGACCTTAGTAGGAGTAATCATTTTCAGAGAATTCTCTAACAAATTTCATTTAAAATTCCTTGCAATGTTGAGCAGTAGAACCTTTGCTACCGCATCACAAATGACTTTGGCTTAAAACAACCACAGACTTGAAAAATAAAAACAAATATGAAGTTATTAGCACTGTGTAAACATAAGCTATTCCTTTAAACAATAGCAGCAATTAATGGCAAAGGAATTTTATTTAACAGGGGCCGGGGCAGAGGTTGGGAGGGTGAGCACCAGTAAGTGGGTTTGTTTCCTCATTTCTAAGGAGCAACCACACTCAATGAGGGAAGGATGGACTAAGTAAGCCCTTCACCTTCCCAAGCCATCAGATCATACAAATAACTAGTATACAGTTTTCCATCCTAAATTTCAGATTAACAAAAATTCCAATCAAAAACCTTCAGAAGAATAACTCTGATGGAAGTGGCTCTTTCCAACAATGAGGTGACTGAGGAGTTCCAATGATCTGGGGATGAAGAGAGCCATCTGCACCCAGAGAAAGGACTATGGGAACTAAATGTGGACCACAATGTAGCATTTTCACTATTTTTGTTGTTCGCTTACATTTTTTTTCTCATTTTTTCCTTTTTGATTTGATTTTTCTTGTGCAGCAAGATTATTGTATAAATATGTATACATATATTGGGTTTAACATATATTTTAACATGTTTAACATACATTGGATTACTTGTCATCTAAGGGAAGGAGTGGGGGGAGAGAAGGGGAAAATTTGGAACAGAAGGTTTTGTAAGAGTCAATGTTGAAACATTATCCATGCATATGTTTTGAAAATAAAAAGCTTTAATAAAAAAGAAAAAAAACCCTTCAGAAACCTAAAGGTGAAGAGACTGGAACTCCTACACCCAGAACCAAGAGTTTTTCAAACCCAACAGATTCACAAACCAGGGAAATGGAGCCCAGAACAGGGGCTGAGTCTACCTCCCCTGCCAGTCCAACCCCCCTTAGAGTCCCTGAGGCAGGCAGGGAGAAGGCTCTAATAGAGATCAGTTTAACTCTATGGCCCCCACTTTGGGGAGGTGGTTCAGCTTGAAATCCAAGTTATGTTAAACCCCTGAGACCCACCCCTTGTAGGGGTCTTCAGCAGTTTTACCTTGCCACGGGAGAATCCCAGTCCTGTCCCTATAAAATCTACCTGTGGGCCATCTCACAGCTGCTGCCCTTCTTTGGGTCTGTCTGCCGCGAAACTCCGCTGTTCCATTAAGGACCTTGTCCTTTCCATCATTATTAAAACCCCTTTCTGTGCTCTCCCACTCTATTTCATATTTACCATTCCTGGTGTTTACATAACCCACATGATTTTTGGCTCTCCGAACCTCATCATTTGGTGGCAGCCCAACATCCCACACATCATAATCCACATCAAGAGTACTTATCAATTTTAGGTTTCAACATGTTAGAAATACACTCCAGACACTGGAAATCAGATATGGAGGGAAATTTATTCAAGAAGAATCTTAAGGAATCATCTTAACACTCCGGACCAGTAGCGGGCTCTGCTCCTCTTCGGGAAGTGGGAGCCCTAGGCCCAGAAGTGGGAGAAGCTTTATATTTGTCAGTTTGGCGCGTCCCTCCCTTCAGAGACACAATTGGTCTGTTCCCTTCCAGGTTCCAATCTTTCTGATATGCCCACTACATTTCCCCCTAAATATTATTTATTATTCTTAAAACCATCTTTTAAAAATGTTCTATAAAAATTTTAAAAATTCTACACTTTGGAGAAAGCAAGATAAACCTTAAGATTCAGAATATAGGTAATATCTAAATAACTTTAGACCAAATTTCACAAAATTTATACTTTATGTCCAGCAGAGGTGACAAAATTTTAAAGCTCATATAATTGTTATAAATTGCCCAATGTACAATTTAACAAACAACATAGTACCTTTATTATATTTCATCTAATTAGGAGATATAAACATGTGACCTCTTTAGTTAGTTACCAGAGGACTGTTTTAATACCCATTTATAAAACTTCAAATCAAATATAGCAATACTTCAGTATTAATGCACACATATTTCTAAAACCTTATTCTCCAAAGTCATCAATTGAAAGTAATTCTATCATATACCATTAAAATTTAAACATAGCAATTTAGGCCACATTTTTGGGAGAAAACTTCTCTTCCTCCTCAAAAACTCCATTCTCCTAGACTGCCTGAAATCTTTGAGATGGCAGTAAACTATTAAGACCTGAGAAGGAGACACAGGATCCTAGGAGCAAAATGGGAATGCTTCCTATTTGTACTCTTCTTTATGTGGTCTGCTGCATTAAGAAGGGGGGGAGGATTTTAGCATGTAAAGTACATTTCCCTAGATTTCTCCAAGCCATGTGGACATGGGTCACATCCTTTTTTCAGAACCCAGAGTCCTCTGAAAGTTTTGGGACTCTGGTAAGGGTATTTGAGGAACATAGGGACCCATCTAGAGAGAAACTGACTCGAGTATGGAGTTTTGGAGGAACCTACTGACATAAACTGAGACCTCTTGGGGGGCCCCCGGATGTAAACTCCCACATCCTGGGAAGAGCCTGCAAACTCCGAGTTAAGTGGTTTAATTCAATTGGAGATCTTGGTCAATGACCCTCCAATGAATTGCCACAAACAACTCTTGAGTGTCTCAAACTCCTAGTTAAGTAATCTCATTCAATTTTTTTTGTTTATTTAATTTTTATTTTATTTTATAATTATAACTTTTTTTTGACAGTACATATGCATGGGTAATTTTTTACAACATTATCCCTCGCACTTACTTCTGTTCAGATTTTTTCCCTTCCTCCCCCAACCCCCTCCCCCAGATGGCAAGCAGTCTTATATATGTTAAATATATTACAGTATATTCTAGATACAATATATGTGTGTAGAACCGAATTTCTTGTTGCACAGGAATAATTGGATTCAGAAGGTAAAAATAACAGTTTACATTCATTTCCCAGTGTTCCTTTTCTGGATGTAGCTGATTCTGTCCATCATTAATCAATTGGAATTGGATTAGCTCTTCTCTATGTTGAAGATATCCACTTCCATCAGAATACATCTTCATACGGTATCATTGTTGAGGTGTATAATGATCTCCTAGTTCTGCTCATTTCACTCAGCATCAGTTGATGTACGTGTATCCAAGCCTCTCTGTATTCCTCCTGCTGGTCATTTCTTACAGAGCAATAATATTCCATAACATTCATATACCATGATTTACCCAACCATTCTCCAATTGATGGACATCCATTCATTTTCCAGTTTCTAGCCACTATGAAAAGGGCTGCCACAAACATTTTGGCATATACAGGTCCCTTTCCCTTCTTTAGTACTTCCTTGGGATATAAGCCCAGTAGTAGTACGGCTGGGTCAAAGGGTATGCACATTTTGATAACTTTTTGGGCATAATTCCAGATTGCTCTCCAGAATGGTTGGATTCTTTCACAACTCCACCAACAATGCATCAGTGTCCCAGTTTCCCCACAGCCCCTCCAACATTCATCGTTATTAGTTCCTGTCATTTTAGCCAATCTGACAGGTGTGTAATGATACCTCAGAGTTGTCTTAATTTGCATTTCTCTGATCAATAGTGATTTGGAACACTCATATGAGTGGAAATAGTTTTAATTTCATCATCTGAAAATTGTCTGTTCATATCCTTTGACCATTTATCAATTGGAGAATGGCTTGATTTCTTATAAATTAAAGTCAATTCTCTGTATATTTTGGAGATGAGGCCTTTATCAGAACCTTTAATTGTAAAAATGTTTTCCCAATTTGTTACTTCCCTTCTAATCTTGTTTGCATTACTTTTGTTTGTGCAGAAACTTTTTAATTTGGTATAATCAAAATTTTCTATTTTGTGATCAATAATGATCTCTAGTTCTCCCTTGGACACAAACTCATTCCTCCTCCACAAGTCTGAGAGGTAGACTATCCCCTGTTCCTCCAATTTATTTATGATTTCGTTCTTTATGCCTAAATCTTGGACCCATTTTGATCTAATCTTAGTATGTGGTGTTAAATGTGGGTCCATGCCTAGTTTCTGCCATACTAATTTCCAGTTTTCCCAGCAGATTTTGTCAAATAATGAATTCTTATCCCAAAATTTGGGATCTTTGGGTTTGTCAAACACTAGATTGCTATTTTTATTCACTATCTTGCCCTGTGAACCTAACCTATGCCACTGATCAACTAGTCTATTTCTTAGCCAATACCAAATGGTTTTGGTGACTGTTGCTTTATAATATAGTTCTAGATCAGGTACAGTGAGGCCACCTTCACTTAATTTTTTTTTTCATTACTTCCCTCGAAATTCTCGACCTTTTGTTCTTCCATATGAATTCTGTTGTTATTTTTTTTAGGTCATTAAAATAGTTTCTTGGGAGTCTGATTGGTATAGCACTAAATAAATAGATTAGTTTAGGGAGTATTGTCATCTTAATTATATTCACTCGGCCTATCCAAGAGCACTCAATGTCTTTCCAATTATTTAAATCTGACTTTATTTTTGTGGCAAGTGTTTTGCAATTTTGCTCATATAATTCTGACTTTCCTTTGGTATATATATTCCCAAATATTTTATACTCTTGAGCGTTATTTTGAATGGGATTTCTCTTTGTATCTCTTGCTGTTGGATTGTGTTGGTAATGTATAAAAATGCTGAGGATTTATGTGGATTTATTTTGTATCCTGCAACTTTGCTAAAATTCTGAATTATTTCTAACTCATTCAATTTTAAATTGAATTAAAAATCAGTCTCTCAGGAGTTGGCCCCTATCTCCAGGCCAAAGATAAAGTAAGCCCCAATATATCTAGGGCTACAGGCCCAGATAACTTTGCCTAAGTCCTAAACAGGATTATGCTTGCCAAGAAAGGTGTCTTCTTAGCAAGCTATCCTACCAGGACTTTGTCCACTGGTGAAGATATTATCTTCTCAGTGTTAACTTTTGCTATCTTCCTAACAGGACCTTTTTGCCCGCTAAGAAGTCTGTCTTCCAGCAAGCTGGCTGCTCAGTGCAAGAAATCCCTTCTTGCCACACAGATTTTGGGTTTGCAAATTCTTTCCATGGGACCTGCACTTCTGACCAGAGGGGATCTCCCACCCAATTCTTGTACCTCCTCACTACCACCACTGACCTCATCATTTATACCTCATCACTACCATTCTTTGGAGAGGCTCCCAGCATGGAGATCTCCACACTCCAGTGATCCCAGATCACTAATATTTTCTCAGCTCTAGATTTCCTGGCATCCCCTCTTTTCCAGGACTATTTGAGAGGTACATCCCAGGAGTAGGAGCAATATTCTTACCTTTGGTCTGTGCACAGAGCTGCCTGGTTACTGCAGGACCCACTCTGATTCCCTTCCTGATTTCCTGGATTCATCAGAGGTCTTACCTACCTGGCATCTTGGACAGACTATGAGTGGGAGACCCAGAGTCGAGCCACAAGGCCATTGAAATCAACCAGACCCATCTCCTCCTGTTTCAGCTGGGGCCATCTCCAACTCATAATGCCTGCATCCAGGACGAGCCTCCATTTGTAAGAAACGAAATATCTACCAAGAACTCCACTGAGGAATGCAGGGAAGATTTATTTTACATTCTTGCAAGAATGGGTACCTAGAGGAGTAGACACATCTTTGAAACTCCAAAAGCAGCATTTTATTTTCTCTCCTGAAGCACAAGTCCCTCTCCTGATTTCCCCTTAATTGAATATTACAGAAATTACACAATGTGAATCTCTATCCCTCATTACATAGCCAGCCCCTGCCCCAAAGGGGCTTACATTCTAGAAGGGGGAAGGTAACCTCCACCTTTGATTATTCTTTGATGTCCTTGTGGGTTTCGGTTTTCTAATTCAATTTTCATAGCATTTCTCACACTTCAAGGCTTGCAAAGCACTTTACATTTATTATTTTATTTGCTTCTCACAATTACTTTGGGAGGTGAGTGCTATTATAAGCCCCATTTTATAGATGAGAAAACTAAGGCTAAAAGTATCAAACTTGTCCAGAGTCATATAGCTAATAATTAAAAGCAGGATTTGAACTTGGATCTTCCTGACTCTTTAGTCTACCATTCCATGTACCTTACCACCTAGCTGAATAACTTATTTTTTGCAACTTGGCATTCCCCTCTGTACCTAGAACAGGACTGTGCAGTGATATTTAACAGATATTATTTCTGTATGTGCCATTATCACAATGCTGACATTAAAATTTCTTTGATATGCATCCATTAAAATCCTATTTGGCTGCCTTGTGGTGTGGAGGTGATTTTAGGTTCACAAAGGCTGTACCAGAAGAGCACAAGCCTTGGCAGGTTCTGCCAAACCGGAAAGTCTTCATGTATGGGCTTGGCGATTACCATTCGTGTGCAATGGATGTGAGTCAAAATCTAATGTGAGAATTTGTACAGCTGGGGCACCAGAAATCGTTCCTAGGAAAAACATAAATATGAATTCTGGGAGGAGGGAGTATAACGAGGAGGAAAAGGATTTTCTAGCTGGAGTCTTGGGTTCCCAAATGGTCCCTTGCGGTTATTTCCCAGTATGAAGTGGTACTTGTAATATCTCAGTGCTTTGACATGAATATCACAAGGAGAGGTAAAAGTATCAAAAACAGAAGAGGGAAAACATAATCAAACTGCCTAGGTATCAATCGCCCAGACTTGTCCTAATCTCAAATAACAGATTAAAGTTTGTTTGTTATTTGCCAGGCAGAACTATGAAATGTGTATTTGGTTCAATGAGACTTCCCTTTTCTTTATACCTCTCTCATCCCTTGTAACCCTCTGCCCACTGGATGGACTCTCTCTCCCTCAGGCCAACCTTCCCTGAGCAGTGGCTCATCATTCTGGCAAACATTAGCACTCCTGTTCCCTTAGGGCAGGATATCTCCTTCATGTTAGAATTTCTGCTAACTGACAGGGGCAAAACAATCTGATTTTTAAAAAAATCACTCTAAAGTATCAGTAACCATGAACCGCTTAATGTAATAGTTCTTCTGGGAGATATTTCTACTTTTAAAAATTTTGCCCATCAGATCTAAGAAACTGTTTTAATAGTGGAAACTGGTAGCATGATTTTAGGAGATATGCCTCTGTATAAACAGAGATAGAGATGAAAAAAGCAGAGGCAGAGAGAGAGAGGAAGAGATAGGATTTAGCACAGAGATGATAAAAGTAGGCAGATCTTTTCCACTTCCTCAATATCCTGATGTTCTATGGTGTCAAAGTTAGGGGTGGATCTTCAGGGTCCTGGCTAATCTTGACATTACAGGATGTCAGCAAAAATAAAGGGATAATACGAGTTTTTGTTGGCAACAAGACATTCCCCCCTTCAAATTGGCATTAGGTTTCTAAAACAATTTATTTAGTAGTTCTTCATCAAGAAGTTCTTGATGAAGAACTACTAAAATTGTTTTAGGTTTCTAATGAACAATTGTTCTAAAGAACAGTTTAGTTCTTCATCAAGAATTATTAGATAAATTATTTTAGAAACCTGAAATCAATTTATTTATCAATAAGATGTTCCCTGTTTTAAAAAATTCATACATAAAATAGCTATGTTAGGTGGCTACAAAGATTTTACAAAAGAGTTCCCTGAAGGGTGCCTTTACACAGTGAGTGCTCCTCCCAGCTATTATTAACTTTGTGACTCTCCCTGGCTCATTTCATCTTCAAAATAGACACTGAAAGGAACCTCAAAGAGAAAAAGATGGATGATCTCTTGAGGTCCCTTCTGCTATGATTCTGTGAATTAAGCACATAAATCTATTTACAAAAGTTAGATTCCATGGGATCATTAATTAAGAGCTGAAGGGGACCTTAGAAGTCATACAGTCTCAACCACCTCCTTTTACAAATGAATTGAGGGCCAGAGAGGGTGTCTAAGGTCACCCATCTTGACCCTAAATCCACAGGGAACTATCCTACCATGCCATATAATTTTTCAAGTATGTGGCTGTTGTCTAAAGTGAACACATGCTAATTACATGATTTCTCCCTTGATTTTCAGAGGAATTAAAGATAAGGTTCTGCTTCAGCTATTCTAATTAAATATGTGTTGCTACATTTCATTAGCAAGGAGTTAATTGTCCTGACCAGGTTAAAGGCAGGTAGGATTGTTATGAGAATCAAATGAGGTATTATTTATAAAAAATGCCTAACTCACTAGGTATTATATAATGATTATTCCCACTTCTCCCTCTAACTCAAATATTTACATTACATACATTCTTCCTCCTGAAGTTTCAAGAATTTGTTTTTGCATTAGATAGGATATATGCTCTCTTATAAAGGGATGTAGCTAAAAGATTGCTAATAAGAGCTAGCATTTATATACCCTTTTAAGGTTTGCAAAGCACTTTTCCAATATTATCTCATTTGAGTCACATAACAATTCTTGGAAAGCATTGCTATTATCACCCACATTTTACAGCTGCAAAAAACTGCAAAAAGAGATTAAGTGACTTGCTTAGATTCAAATAATGAATGTCTGTGAGCCAGGATTTGAATTCATTTGAATTATTACTGATTGGAGGTCTGTTACTTTATCCACTAGGCCACCTAGCTGTTTCACTGCTGAAAATTATGCACAGTGACCTGTTCTCAGTTTATATAACATTACCCAAATCAGAATACCCAGGTAGCACAGTGGATAAAATGCCAGACCTGGAGGCAGGAAGACTCATTTTCCTAAGTTCAAATCTTGCCTCAGAAACTTATGAGCTGTATGACTCTGGGCAAGTCACTTAACCCCATTTGTCTCAGTTTCCTAATGGAAAATGAGCTGGAGAAAGAAATGGCAAATCACTGTTATCTTTGCAGGAAAATCCCAAATGAGATCACAAAGAATTGGACATGACAGAGCGATTCAACAATATTCAAGTTAGACCCTAGAATCTGAGTATGGAAGAAATCTTGTAGATCACTTAGATTATCATTCCCATTTTACATATGAAGAAACTAAGATTAAAAATAAGAGCTATTCCCCAACTGATAAATGGTCAAAGGACCTGAAAAGCAGGCAGCTTTCAAAGTAATCAACGCTTTTTATAATCATATAAAGAATGATAAATCTTCCTTTTTATTTTCAAAATATATGCAAAGATAGTTTTCAATATTCACCCTTGCAAAACCTTGTGTTTCAAAATTTTCTCCCTCCCTTTTCTTCATCTGAAAATTGTTCATATTATTTGACCATTTATCAATTGAAGAATGGCTTATATTCTTATAAATTCAAGGATATTCTCTATAATTTTAGAAATGAAGCCTTGATCTGAACCTTTAGATGTAAAATGTTTTCCCCAGTTTTCTGCTTCTCTTCTAATCTTGTCTGCTTTGGTTTTGTTTGTACAAAAACTTTTTAATGTAATCAAAATTATCATTTTGCATTTCATCATGTTCTCTAGTTCTTCTTTGGCCATATGTTCCTTCCTTCTCCACAGATATGAGGAGTAGACCATTTCTTGTTCTCCTAATTTGCTTATAATATCACTCTTTATGTTTAATTAATGAACACAGTTTGACCTTATCTTGGTATAAGGTGTTAAGTGTTGGTCAATGCCTAGTTTTGTCATTTTATTTTCCAATTTTCCCTGAAGTTTTTGTCAAATGGTGAATTCTTATCCCCAAAACTTGAGTCTTTGGGCTTGTCAAACACTAGATTACTATAGTCATTGACTATTTTGTCTTGTGAACCTAATTTATTTCACTGATCAACCACCCTATTTCTTAGCTAGTATTAAATGGTTTTGAATACAGTTTTAGGTCTGGTACAACTAGGTCACCTTTGTTTGCATTTTCTTTTATTAATTCCCTTACCTATTATTATTAAGCATGAAGCCTATGCCCAGATATTTGGATTTTTATCCTTTACCGGGAGTTCTTGTTCAGTTGTTTCAGTCACGTAGGGGTCTTTATGAACCCCTCTGGGGTTTTCTTGGCAAAGTTACATTTGCCGTTTCCTTCTCCATCTTATTTTCCAGATGAGGAAATTGAGGCAAACAGGGTGAAGTGATTTGCCCAGTGCCACATGGCTAGTAAGTCTCTACAGCCAGACTCGAACTCAGGAAGATGAGTCTTCCTGACCCTAGGCCTGGCACTGTGCCACCTAGCTGCTTTTTTTCTGGGAGACAGTAAAGGAATTGTGGAAGATCTTTGAATAGTGCAACATGTAAATCATATCCCTGAGTCACATGTGAATGTCAATTTCCTTATCTATAAAATAAGAACAGCTATATTTGGGTTATGTACCTCTGTATATTTTAAAGTTCTATGCAGATATAAGCCATTATTTCTCTGATCTAGCTCAAAGAAAGTTGGGCTCAACTTGTTTCCACAATACTGAACTAAAAGCCAAAGGCAGAAATTAAAATATTGATAATTTTGCTTCCACTAAGAAAAAAAAAAACAACTATCTTCCAATGAAATGTGTTTCCTTGAGAGATAGTAGGTCCCTCTTAACCAAAAATCTTGAAGTGGAGGATGGAGAACCTCTTGGGGGTGTTGTAAAAATGTTCATATAAGTATAGGGTGAACTAAATGGCCACTTCTACCTTTGAGAACTTGTATTCTGTGATTATTTGATAGTGTCTTATATAATAAAAGTATATCCGCCTTGAAATGAGCCCTTGAGAATAAATATCCAAGAAGTGTTTTGAGATATTCAGAGAGATGTAAAAAGTCCAAGAACTAATGATATATTTTTACATAGCATCATTCACTTGTTGCTTTCCAATCATTTGCTATTGCTCATTAACATATATATGCAATATGCTTACCATGTTATTAGCTCCATTTTATAGCAGAAGGGCACAAGGGGTTTTAAATTTCTTGACCAAGAAAATTCTTTAGCTCACTTGCAACATTAGAATTAACAAGAGGAAGAACTAGTAAGTTTTCTTCTCTGGAACATATATTTTTGTTAAAGTGAAGCTGGAGAGTCCCTAGACAAGTTAGTATATATACTTCCCTGAAGTTGCTCACTATCACCATGCTGGTAATTAAAAGGGCTGGACTATTGCTAGGCCCCAGCTAAGAAAAGAAAGTTCCATTTACTTTTTTTTTTTTATCTGATTTTTCTTGTGCAGCAAGAGAATTGTATAAATATATCTACACATGTTAGATTTAACATATATTTAACATGTTTAACATATATTGGATGGCTTGCCATATAGGGGAGGAGGTGGGGAAGAGGATGAGAAAATCTGAAACACAAGGCTATGCAAGGGTCAATGTCAAATTATCCGTGCATATGTTTTAAAAATAAAAAGCTTTATTTAAAAAAAAAGAGAGTTCATGTTTGGCCACTGATTGACCCATTTATGGGTCTAATAACTGGTTGTTAGCTTCATTTAGGTAATTAATGAAAGGCTCTTCTGATTATAATTAGTTTGGCAAACGCCATCTGATCCAGGTATGCAAAGTTAGTGAACTTTCCTAACTACAATGCCCTGGTGATTAATAAGGGGCAAGCTACTATACTGAGGTCCCCTGCCCACATGGTCCCTGTGAATCTGCCCAATAACAACAATCTGAGATGAAGGTGGAGACTCAAAGTTCTCTGAAACATACCTCGAACCTTGACCACCATTCAGTAATTACACTGAAGTGTATGAAGGTTAATAAACTGCCTGCATTGTGATCCTGGAGAGTTGTGTTCTTTCTAAGTACCTCAATTCAAACTTGGGAGGTACCACAACAGTGGTAACCACATATTCTCATATATTCTAAATATACAGAATCTGACCGAGAATTAATTATAAACATTAAGTACCTACTATGTGTTAGACGGTGTGTTAAACACCAGATGTACAATCCTGACCTCAAGAAGCTTACAATCTAATGAAAAAAAAGAGAAAAAGACAAAACAATTACTCACTTTATCACTTTACTTTTTTGCAATCCAGAAATGCCCTGTCATTGGGAATAAATAATAATACCTTAAATTTTTACAGCACTTTTCTATTTCAGAAGTGTTTTCCACATCTCATGGTGAGATTTGGAATTGGAAAATCTGAATTTGAATTGTGGTTTTTGCCTCTTACTACCTGTATGACCATGGATAAATATCGATCTCTCTTTGTTTATATTTTACTTAATTTCCTTACTTTACTTAATTTATTTAAATTTTCTCACTGAAAAGGTTAGGGGTTCCATTATTGGACTTTAAAGTTTCTAGCATCTTTAAGCTTATTATAATTATTTCCATTTCATAGCTAGTATTTAGTAACTTCCCAAGGTAATGCGACTAGTAAATTATGGAGCCATACATAGAACTCAACTCTTCTATCCAAGCCATTGTACTTTACACAATACAAGTCCTCAATCCCATTAAAGGTACAAATCTAGGTAATTAAGATGTAATCAGCTCCATTCCCTTTATTAAAAAAAAAAAAAAAGGGTTTGCTTTTTAAAAATTTAATCCTCCTCCAAATTTGTAAGAATTTTTTCAGCCTAAATACATGAGATGATCATAATGCTATTGTCTACTCTGAGAAACTTTTTCTTGTTTTCCTTGGTCCTATGGAATATCTATCATCTTCTGGGCAATCCCTCTCTTAATACAGGTTATAAATCCTACATATATGATCATAAATTGGGAGCTGAAAATATTCCTTAAAAGTCATGGACTCCAACCCCTTTATTTCACTGATAAACTGAGGGCCAGAGGACACTAAGTAACTTTCCCAGAGTTATATAGCTAATAAGTGTTTGAGGCAGAATTTGAACTCAATTCTTTTATCTTTGTATTCTGAGCATTCTTATATATGTTTTCCCACAAATCTTTTGTAGAGAAACTAATTACTTAATTAAAGATAAATTGAAAATGAATGGAAATTATAGCAGTAACTTTCCTATTTTGCAGAATTATACTTCTCTCATATGCCCGTATTCCATTCACAAATTTAATTTTTCTCCTCTTTGGGCTGGTTATCTTTATGCCATCAGTTTTTGTTCTGGATTTAAGTTCAGCAAAACTTTGGATCTTCTCCAAAGTGGAGTTACCACCTATCTACATACACACAGAGGGAGACACACACACACACACACACACACACACACACACACACACACATATCCTTCATTTGTACATTCTGAACATTTCCTTAAATCACTTGGATAAAGCTCTAAATTTCTACTGTTTAATTACCCTATATGCTTAAACAAGATGTTGGTTTGTTGTTTCACTCGTGACCCCATTTGCGGTTTTCTTGGCAAAGATATTGAAGTGCTTTACCATTTCTTTCTCCAACTCATTTTATAGATGAGGAAATTGAGACAAAATAGAATTAAGTAACACAGCTAGTAAGTGTCTGAATCTAAATTTGAACTCAGATCTTTCTGAGCCCAGGCTCAACACTGTCTCTACTGTGCCACCTAACTGCTCTTTAAATGAAATACTTATATTTTGTTACTTTAAAAAATAATAATAAATTTGACTTAATCTTGGCCCAAAACCAAATTTCAGGGAATTGACTTAACTAACTAGTCAGTTAAATCAATTGAACTAAAGGACAGTTAAGACAATCCATTGGTCAAGTCCATGAAAAATATAGTGAATGAGTGATAAAATGAATCAATTTTATTAAACTGGTAAGTTCAGCAAAATTGGAGAACTGGTTTGGTGGAACATAGAGCTGGAGCCCAGGTTTTGAAATCAGTATTAAAGTATTAACATTTTCTAATGTGGGAGGAGGTAATTCAAAGTTTCCGGTGTCAAGTTCTCACTTTCCTAATAAAATAATTGGAAAATCTTTTTCCCACTAGGAAAGGTGAACTGAAGCAAACAGATCTCTACTAGCAGACTTCCTGATAATATATCTTAAGAACTACAGTACATTCCTAGATTATAGATATTGTGAGTTGGCAAATATGAAAAGGGAAATAATTGTAATGACTCAACAACCACAATACTACCATAATTCTAAGATATAACAAGATAATTTCACATTATAAACAATATTGTTAGCAACAACCCCCAGTGGTATGGGGTGGGAACATAATATGCTGCAAGTTTGGGGCTGAACTATCAGAAAAAAAATCTGTGAATAATCAATGCAGTGATCTATGTGATAGTGAAATGAACATCCTTCAAGTCCTGCTTTCTGGACTATAATGTTATGTAAGAAACATGATTTAGACACTGTTCTTAAGAGAAAGTAAAAAAAATTGGTCTTTAAGGTCCTGTGCAGCACCTCTGATTATATATTAGGATCTGTCTCCAGCTCCTCATAAGGAAAACACAATGCATATTCCACATCACATGGCTAGAATGAGCAGGGAACAATGAGTGATCAGTGCTGCCAATAGCTTTGCTGTGGATCCTAGTTAGTAGCATCAGTACCACAGAGTTCCTACACTTTGGTAGATCGTTGCACTTTGCCAAACATTATCAAGAGTGTAAAGTACTCTAGCCAAACAAAAATACAAATGCACTTGCCCTCAAGGAGCTAACTTCCTTTCAAGGATGCAATAACTATACAAATACCAGATGACTTGAAGGCATCAGATAAGAAATCAGAAAAAAATTCATGGAAGAGGTGGGTCTTCAGTTGATTTTTGAAGAATGATTAAGATGATAAAATCAGAGATGAGGAAGGACTCCATTTCATATTTATGCAAGTGCACAAGGAGGAGATGAAATGCAAATACCAAACAACCAGAAGTCTAGCTTGGCAAGAAGAGTGTACATGAATTGGAATAATGTTTACACATTAGTTATAAAGGGAGAATAGAAGACATGTCTTTCTTCTGTGTAGTAAACAGAGAATATGGTGTTGGTTATTATTAGCTAATATTTGGTAGATTCCCTAAGCAGATTTGTATGCAGATGCAATTACTAATTAGCCAAATTCTTGCCCCACATGAGGA
The DNA here is from genome assembly GCF_048593235.1 of Sminthopsis crassicaudata. Classification (NCBI taxonomy): domain Eukaryota; kingdom Metazoa; phylum Chordata; class Mammalia; order Dasyuromorphia; family Dasyuridae; genus Sminthopsis; species Sminthopsis crassicaudata. The sequence continues at coordinate 143,175,959 of NC_133621.1, forward strand.
CTCAGAAAAAGATGGGGTTCTCCAGGATGGCATAGCAAGAAACTAGAAGTTATAGAATCAAAAATATCTGTTTGAAGAGATCTCTGTTATGGGAATATTGTGAAAGAGTTGCCTGCTTGCAAATTTTTAATTAGAATCTCAGAATCTGAATTTAAAACACTAAATTTAGAATATGGCTACTATTATTTCCCATATACTTGGTGCAATTATTTTCATTCATATTTTGATACAATTTACACATTGTCATCTCCTACACTAAATTCTTGTCAATATTCAATCAATATGCAATTATTAATCATATGTAAGATACTATGCTAGGTACAGAAGATATAAATACAAGAAATGAAACAATCCCTTCTCTCAAGCAGTTTACATCCTATCAGGAAAAAGAATGCTAATATATATATATATATATATATATATATATATATATATATAAATATACAGAATAAATATTAAAAAAATAGGTAAATATAAAGTGTTGACATCAGTGCCAAAGATTACTGCCTTGTAGAAACTTCTTACAGTTTTTCATTACTATGGATATTAATCCACAGACTTCTTAGACAAATATATTCAGCCCATTTCTCTCCTGAGCTCCAAATGCCTACTAGACATTTAATAACTGGGACAGTGGTGGTGCTTTGATAATAGGAAAGTTAGGAAGAAAGAAAAGCTGAAAGGGGCAGTCAGGGTAAATGATTGGTTTTTGGACATGATGAAATGAAGATGTCTATCATATATTCAGTCAAAATGTTCAATAGGCAGTTGGGAAGGTGAAGTTGGAGGTAAGAATGATTAGATTAATTAGATAAGAAGATTTAAAATCATGAACATAGAAATATAATTGAATCCATGGGAGCCAAGATGATCAAGTGAAATGGAATGAAGAAGAGGATCTGGCCAGGACAGAGGCTTGGGGGACACTCATGTGAGTGGGTGGGACCCGAGTGAAAGTCCAATAAGAGACTTAAAAGGAGGAGTGAGAAATCCA